>NC_092102.1:51879048-51930323 GCF_045679555.1 Salvelinus alpinus | reverse complement strand
GTAGTGTCTAGGGGAATTTGTTAGAGTGTATGGGTTTGTGTTGAGTGAATGTTTCTTGGGAATTCTATGTTGTGTGTCTAGTTTGTCTGTTTCTATGTCCAGCCTAATATGGTTCTCAATCAGAGGCAGATGGTAATCGTTGTCCCTGATTGAGAATCATATATAGGAGGCTTGTTTTGTGTTGGGATTTTGTGGGTGTTTGTTTCCTGTCTCTGTGTTTGTGTTCTGCACCAGATAGGTCTGTATCGGTTTTCACGGTTTGTTATTTTGTTTGTTGTTTGTAGTGTTCACTTGTTCTTTAATTAAACATGTTGAGCACTGGCTACGCTGCATTTTGGTCCTCTCCTTCACCTCAGGAAGAAAACCGTTACAAGAAGAGACAGTAGATCGAGCTGGTCTGCCATAATATATTAGAGACAGTAGATCTAGCTGGCATGTCATAATATTATAGAGACAGTAAATCTAAATGGTCTTTCGTAATATAATTGAGATAGTAGATCTAGATGGTGTGCCCTAATATAATAGAGACAGTAGATACAGCTTTTCTGTCATAATATAATACAGACAGTATATGTAGCTGGTCTGTCATAATATAATAAAAACCGTAGATGTAGCTGGTCTGTCATAATATCATTGAGACAGTAGATATAGCTGGTCTGTCATAATATAATAGAGATACTAGATCAAGCTTGTCTGTCATAATATAGTAGAGACAGAAGATCTAGCCGGTCTGTCATAATATAAAAATGACAGTAGATCTAGCTGGTCTGTCATAATATAATAAAGACAGTAGATCTAGCAGGTCTGCCATAACATAATAGAGACAGTAGATCTAGCTTTTCTGTCTTATCACATAAGAGACAGTATAGCTAGCTGGTCTGCCAAAATATAATAGAGACAGTAGATACAGCTTGTCTGTCGTAATATAATAAAGACAGAAGATGTATCTAGTCTGTCATAATTGAGACAGTAGATATAGCTGGTCTGTCATAATATAGAAGAGACAGTAGATATAGCTGGTCTTTCATAATATAATTGAGACAGTATATCTAGCTGATCTGTCATAATATAATAGAGACAGTAGATCTAGCTGGTCTGTCATAATATAATAGGGACAGTAGATCTAGATGGTCTGTCATAATATAGTAGAGCCAGTAGATCTAGCTTGTATGTCATAATATAATTGAGACAGTAGATCAAGCAGGTGTGTCATAATATATTAGAGTAAATGTTGCTGGTCTGTCATACTATAATAGTGACAGTAGATCTGGCTGGTCTGTCATAACATAATTGAGACAGTATATATAGCTGGTCTGTCATTATATAATTGAGACAGTAGTTCTAGCAGGTCTGTCATAATTTAAAAGAGACAGTAGATCTAGAAGGTTTGTCATAATATATTATAGACAGTAGATCTAGCTGGTCTGTTATAGTTTAACAGAGACAGTAGATGTAGCTGTTCTGTCATAATATAGTATAGACAGTAGATTTGGCTGGTCTGTCATAATATAATGGTGACAGTAGATCTAGCTGGTTTGTTGTAAAATAATAGAGACAGTAAATCTAGCTTGTCTGTCGTAATATAATAAAGACAGTAGATGTTGCTGGTCTGTAGTAATGTAATAGAGATAATAGATCTAGCTGGTCTATCATAAATTAGTAGAGACAGATGTAGCTGGTCTGTCATTGTATAATAGAGATAAATGATCTAGCTGGTCTGTCATAATATAATGTAGAGGCAGTAGATTTAGCTGTTCTATCATAATATAATACAGACAGTAGATCAAGCAGGTCTGACATAATATATTAGAGAGTAAATGTTGCTGGTTTGTCATAAAATAATTGAGACAGTAGATCTAGCTGGTTTGTCATAAAATAATTGAGACAGTAGATGTAGCTGGTCTGGCATAATATAATAGAGACAGTAAATCTAGCTGGTCTGTAGTAATATAATTGAGACAATAAATCTAGCTTGTCTGTCATAATATAGTAGAGACAGTAGATCTAGCTGGTCTGTCATAATATAAACAGACAGTAGATGTAGCTGGTCTGTCATAAAATAGTAGAGACAGTAGATCTATCTGGTCAGTCGTAATATAATAGAAAAGGTAGATGTAGCTGGTCTGTCATAAAATAATTGAGACAGTAGATCTAGCTGGTTTGTCATAAAATAATTGAGACAGTAGATGTAGCTGGTCTGTCATAATATAATACAGACAGTAGATATAGCTGGTCTGTCAAAATATAATAAAGACAGTATTTCTAGCTGGTCTGTCATAATATAATAGAGAGAGTTTATCTAGCTGGTATGTCATAATATAATTGAGACAGTAGATCTAGCTGGTCTGTCATATTATAATAGAGACAGTATATCTACCTGGTCTGTCATAATAAAATAGAGACATTAGATATAGCTGGTTTGTCATAATATAATTGAGGAAGTAGATCTAGCTGGTCTGTCATAATATACTACAGACAGTAGATCTAGCTGGTCTGCCATAATATAATAGAGACAGTAGATCTAGCTGGTCTGTCATAATATAATAGAGACAGTAGATCTAGCTGGTCTGTCATAATATAATAGAGATTAGTTCTTGCTGGTCTGTCGTCATATAATTAAAACAGTAGATGTAGCTGGTCTGTAATAATATAATAAAGACAGTATTTCTAGTTGGTCTGTCATAATATAATTGAGACAGTAGATCTAGCTGGTCTGTCATAATATAATAAAGACAGTATTTCTAGTTGGTCTGTCATAATATAATTGAGACAGTAGATCTAGCTGGTTTGTCATAAAATAATTGAGACAGTAGATCTAGCTGGTCTGTCAAAATATAATAAAGACAGTAGATCTAGCTGGTCTGTCGTCATATAATTAAGACAGTAGATGTAGCTGGTCTGTAATAAGATAATAGAGATATTAGATATAGGCGGTCTGTCAAAATATAATAAAGACAGTACTTCTAGCTGGTCTGTCATAATATAATTGAGACAGTAGATCTAGCTGGTCTGTCATAATATACCAGAGACAGTAAATCTAGTGGTCTTTCGTAATATAATTCAGACAGTAGACCTAGCTGGTCTGCCATAATATAATTGAGACAGTATATCTAGCTGGTCTGTCATATTATAATAGAGACAGTAGATCTAGCTGGTCTGTCATAAAAATATTTTAGACAGTAGATCTATCCTGGTCTGGTGTAATTTAATAAAGACAGTAGATGTAGCTGGTCCATTGTAATATTATAAAGACAGCAGATGTAGCTGGACTGTTATAATACAATAGAGATAATAGATCTAACTGGTCTGTCATAATATAATAGAGTCAGTAGATCTAGCAGGTCTGTCATAACATATTAGAGACTCTAGATGTAGCTGGTCTGTCATAATATAGAAGAGACAGTAGAACTAGCTGGTCTGTCATAATATAATAGAGACAGTAGATCTAGCAGGTCTATCATAATATATTAGACACTGTAGATGTAGCTGGTCTGTTGAAATATTTAGAAGAGACAGCAGATCTAGCTGGTCTGTTATAATATAATAGAGACAGTAAATCTAGCTGGTCTGTCATAATATAATAGAGACATTAGATCTAGCTGGTCTGTCATAATATAATTGAGATAGTAGATCTAGCTGGTCTGTCATAATATATTTGAGACAGTAGATATAGATGGTCTGTCATAATATAATTGAGACAGTAGATATAGCTGGTCTGTCATAATATAATAGAGACAGTAGATCTAGTAGGTCTATCATAATATATTAGAGACTGTAGATGTAGCTGGTCTGTGATAATATTAAAGAGGCAGTAGATCTAGCTGGTTTTTCGTAATATAATTGAGACAGTAGATCTAGCAGGTCTGTCATAATATAATTGAGACAGTAGATCTAGCTGGTCTGTCATAATATAATAAAGACAGTATTTCTAGTTGGTCTGTCATAATATAATTGAGACAGTAGATCTAGCTGGTTTGTCATAAAATAATTGAGACAGTAGATCTAGCTGGTCTGTCAAAATATAATAAAGACAGTAGATCTAGCTGGTCTGTAGTCATATAATTAAGACAGTAGATGTAGCTGGTCTGTAATAAGATAATAGAGATATTAGATATAGGCGGTCTGTCAAAATATAATAAAGACAGTACTTCTAGCTGGTCTGTCATAATATAATTGAGACAGTAGATCTAGCTGGTCTGTCATAATATACCAGAGACAGTAAATCTAGTGGTCTTTCGTAATATAATTCAGACAGTAGACCTAGCTGGTCTGCCATAATATAATTGAGACAGTATATCTAGCTGGTCTGTCATATTATAAAAGAGGCAGTAGATCTAGCTGGTCTGTCATAAAAATATTTTAGACAGTAGATCTATCCTGGTCTGGTGTAATTTAATAAAGACAGTAGATGTAGCTGGTCCATTGTAATATTATAAAGACAGTAGATGTAGCTGGACTGTTATAATATAATAGAGATAATAGATCTAACTGGTCTGTCATAATATAATAGATTCAGTAGATCTAGCAGGTCTGTCATAACATATTAGAGACTCTAGATGTAGCTGGTCTGTCATAATATAGAAGAGACAGTAGAACTAGCTGGTCTGTCATAATATAATAGAGACAGTAGATCTAGCAGGTCTATCATAATATATTAGACACTGTAGATGTAGCTGGTCTGTTGAAATATTTAGAAGAGACAGCAGATCTAGCTGGTCTGTTATAATATAATAGAGACAGTAAATCTAGCTGGTCTTTCGTAATATAAATGAGACAGATGATCTAGCTGGTCTGCCATAATATAATTGAGATAGTAGATCTAGCTGGTCTGTCATAATATATTTGAGACAGTAGATATAGATGGTCTGTCATAATATAATTGAGACAGTAGATATAGCTGGTCTGTCATAATATAATAGAGACAGTAGATCTAGTAGGTCTATCATAATATATTAGAGACTGTAGATGTAGCTGGTCTGTGATAATATTAAAGAGGCAGTAGATCTAGCTGGTTTTTCGTAATATAATTGAGACAGTAGATCTAGCAGGTCTGTCATAATATAATAGAGACAGTAGATCTAGCTGGTCTGTCATAATATAATAGAGACATTAGATCTAGCTGGTCTGTCATAAAAGAATAGAGACAGTAAATCTAGCTGGTCTTTCGTAGTATAATAGAGACAGTAGATCTAGCTGGACTGTGATAATATAATAGAGATAATAGATCTAACTGTTCTGTAATAATATAATAGAGCCAGTAAATCTAGCTGGACTTTCGTAATATAAATGAGACAGTAGATCTAGCTGGTCTGTCGTAATATAATATATACAGTAGATGTAGCTGGTCTGACATAATATATTAGAGATAATAGATCTAGAAGGTCTGTCATAATATAATTGAGACAGTAGATCTAGCTGGTCTGTCGTAATATAATATACAGTGGGGAGAACAAGTATTTGATACACTGCCGATTTTGCAGGTTTTCCTACTTACAAAGCATGTAGAGGTCTGTAATTTTTATCATAGGTACACTTCAACTGTGAGAGACGGAATCTAAAACAAAAATCCAGAAAATCACATTGTATGATTTTTAAGTAATTCATTTGCATTTTATTGCATGACATAAGTATTTGATCACCTACCAACCAGTAAGAATTCCGGCTCTCACAGACCTGTTAGTTTTTCTTTAAGAAGCCCTCCTGTTCTCCACTCATTACCTGTATTAACTGCACCTGTTTGAACTCGTTACCTGTATAAAAGACACCTGTCCACACACTCAATCAAACAGACTCCAACCTCTCCACAATGGCCAAGACCAGAGAGCTGTGTAAGGACATCAGGGATAAAATTGTAGACCTGCACAAGGCTGGGATGGGCTACAGGACAATAGGCAAGCAGCTTGGTGAGAAGGCAGCAACTGTTGGCGCAATTATTCGAAAATAGAAGAAAATAGAAGAAGTTCAAGATGATGGTCAATCACCCTCGGTCTGGGGCTCCATGCAAGATCTCACCTCGTGGGGCATCAATGATCATGAGGAAGGTGAGGGATCAGCCCAGAACTACACGGCAGGACCTGGTCAATGACCTGAAGAGAGCTGGGACCACAGTCTCAAAGAAAACCATTAGTAACACACTACGCCGTCATGGATTAAAATCCTGCAGCGCACACAAGGTCCCCCTGCTCAAGCAGGCGCATGTCCAGGCCCGTCTGAAGTTTGCCAATGACCATCTGGATGATCCAGAGGAGGAATGGGAGAAGGTCATGTGGTCTGATGATTCAAAAATAGAGCTTTTTGGTCTAAACTCCACTCGCCGTGTTTGGAGGAAGAAGAAGGATGAGTACAACCCCAAGAACACCATCCCAACCGTGAAGCATGGAGGTGGAAACATCATTCTTTGGGGATGCTTTTCTGCAAAGGGGACAGGACGACTGCACCGTATTGAGGGGAGGATGGATGGGGCCATGTATTGCGAGATCTTAGCCAACAACCTCCTTCCCTCAGTAAGAGCATTGATGATGGGTCGTGGCTGGGTCTTCCAGCATGACAACGACCCAAAACACACAGCCAGGGCAACTAAGGAGTGGCTCCGTAAGAAGTATCTCAAGGTCCTGGAGTGGCCTAGCCAGTCTCCAGACCTGAACCCAATAGAAAATCTTTGGAGGGAGCTGAAAGTCCGTATTGCCCAGCGACAGCCCCGAAACCTGAAGGATCTGGAGAAGGTCTGTATGGAGGAGTGGGCCAAAATCCCTGCTGCAGTGTGTGCAAACCTGGTCAAGAACTACAGGAAACGTATGATCTCTGTAATTGCAAACAAAGGATTCTGTACCAAATATTAAGTTCTGCTTTTCTGATGTATCAAATACTTATGTCATGCAATAAAATGCTAATTAATTACTTAAAAATCATACAATGTGATTTTTGGGATTTTTGTTTTAGATTCCGTCTCTCACAGTTGAAGTGTACCTATGATAAAAATTACAGACCTCTACATGCTTTGTAAGTAGGAAAATCGGCAAAATCGGCAGTGTATCAAATACTTGTTCTCCCCACTGTATACAGTGGATGTAGCTGGTCTGACATAATATATTAGAGATAATAGATCTAGAAGGTCTGTCATAATATAATTGAGAGAGTAGATCTAGCTGGTCTGTCATAACATAGTAGAGACAGTAGATCTAGCTAGTCTGTCATAATATAATAGAGACAGTAGATCTAGCATGTCTATCATAATACATTAGAGACAGTAGATCTAGCTGGTCTGTCATAATATAATAAAGACAGTATTTCTAGTTGGTCTGTCATAATATAATTGAGACAGTAGATCTAGCTGGTTTGTCATAAAATAATTGAGACAGTAGATCTAGCTGGTCTGTCAAAATATAATAAAGACAGTAGATCTAGCTGGTCTGTCGTCATATAATTAAGACAGTAGATGTAGCTGGTCTGTAATAAGATAATAGAGATATTAGATATAGGCGGTCTGTCAAAATATAATAAAGACAGTACTTCTAGCTGGTCTGTCATAATATAATTGAGACAGTAGATCTAGCTGGTCTGTCATAATATACCAGAGACAGTAAATCTAGTGGTCTTTCGTAATATAATTCAGACAGTAGACCTAGCTGGTCTGCCATAATATAATTGAGACAGTATATCTAGCTGGTCTGTCATATTATAAAAGAGGCAGTAGATCTAGCTGGTCTGTCATAAAAATATTTTAGACAGTAGATCTATCCTGGTCTGGTGTAATTTAATAAAGACAGTAGATGTAGCTGGTCCATTGTAATATTATAAAGACAGCAGATGTAGCTGGACTGTTATAATACAATAGAGATAATAGATCTAACTGGTCTGTCATAATATAATAGAGTCAGTAGATCTAGCAGGTCTGTCATAACATATTAGAGACTCTAGATGTAGCTGGTCTGTCATAATATAGAAGAGACAGTAGAACTAGCTGGTCTGTCATAATATAATAGAGACAGTAGATCTAGCAGGTCTATCATAATATATTAGACACTGTAGATGTAGCTGGTCTGTTGAAATATTTAGAAGAGACAGCAGATCTAGCTGGTCTGTTATAATATAATAGAGACAGTAAATCTAGCTGGTCTTTCGTAATATAAATGAGACAGATGATCTAGCTGGCCTGCCATAATATAATTGAGATAGTAGATCTAGCTGGTCTGTCATAATATATTTGAGACAGTAGATATAGATGGTCTGTCATAATATAATTGAGACAGTAGATATAGCTGGTCTGTCATAATATAATAGAGACAGTAGATCTAGTAGGTCTATCATAATATATTAGAGACTGTAGATGTAGCTGGTCTGTGATAATATTAAAGAGGCAGTAGATCTAGCTGGTTTTTCGTAATATAATTGAGACAGTAGATCTAGCAGGTCTGTCATAATATAATTGAGACAGTAGATCTAGCTGGTCTGTCATAATATAATAAAGACAGTATTTCTAGTTGGTCTGTCATAATATAATTGAGACAGTAGATCTAGCTGGTTTGTCATAAAATAATTGAGACAGTAGATCTAGCTGGTCTGTCAAAATATAATAAAGACAGTAGATCTAGCTGGTCTGTAGTCATATAATTAAGACAGTAGATGTAGCTGGTCTGTAATAAGATAATAGAGATATTAGATATAGGCGGTCTGTCAAAATATAATAAAGACAGTACTTCTAGCTGGTCTGTCATAATATAATTGAGACAGTAGATCTAGCTGGTCTGTCATAATATACCAGAGACAGTAAATCTAGTGGTCTTTCGTAATATAATTCAGACAGTAGACCTAGCTGGTCTGCCATAATATAATTGAGACAGTATATCTAGCTGGTCTGTCATATTATAAAAGAGGCAGTAGATCTAGCTGGTCTGTCATAAAAATATTTTAGACAGTAGATCTATCCTGGTCTGGTGTAATTTAATAAAGACAGTAGATGTAGCTGGTCCATTGTAATATTATAAAGACAGTAGATGTAGCTGGACTGTTATAATATAATAGAGATAATAGATCTAACTGGTCTGTCATAATATAATAGAGTCAGTAGATCTAGCAGGTCTGTCATAACATATTAGAGACTCTAGATGTAGCTGGTCTGTCATAATATAGAAGAGACAGTAGAACTAGCTGGTCTGTCATAATATAATAGAGACAGTAGATCTAGCAGGTCTATCATAATATATTAGACACTGTAGATGTAGCTGGTCTGTTGAAATATTTAGAAGAGACAGCAGATCTAGCTGGTCTGTTATAATATAATAGAGACAGTAAATCTAGCTGGTCTTTCGTAATATAAATGAGACAGATGATCTAGCTGGTCTGCCATAATATAATTGAGATAGTAGATCTAGCTGGTCTGTCATAATATATTTGAGACAGTAGATATAGATGGTCTGTCATAATATAATTGAGACAGTAGATATAGCTGGTCTGTCATAATATAATAGAGACAGTAGATCTAGTAGGTCTATCATAATATATTAGAGACTGTAGATGTAGCTGGTCTGTGATAATATTAAAGAGGCAGTAGATCTAGCTGGTTTTTCGTAATATAATAGAGACAGTAGATCTAGCTGGTCTGTCATAATATAATAGAGACATTAGATCTAGCTGGTCTGTCATAATATAACTGAGACAGTAGATCTAGCTGGTCTGTCATAAAAGAATAGAGACAGTAAATCTAGCTGGTCTTTCGTAGTATAATAGAGACAGTAGATCTAGCTGGACTGTGATAATATAATAGAGATAATAGATCTAACTGTTCTGTAATAATATAATAGAGCCAGTAAATCTAGCTGGACTTTCGTAATATAAATGAGACAGTAGATCTAGCTGGTCTGTCGTAATATAATATATACAGTAGATGTAGCTGGTCTGACATAATATATTAGAGATAATAGATCTAGAAGGTCTGTCATAATATAATTGAGACAGTAGATCTAGCTGGTCTGTCGTAATATAATATACAGTGGGGAGAACAAGTATTTGATACACTGCCGATTTTGCAGGTTTTCCTACTTACAAAGCATGTAGAGGTCTGTAATTTTTATCATAGGTACACTTCAACTGTGAGAGACGGAATCTAAAACAAAAATCCAGAAAATCACATTGTATGATTTTTAAGTAATTCATTTGCATTTTATTGCATGACATAAGTATTTGATCACCTACCAACCAGTAAGAATTCCGGCTCTCACAGACCTGTTAGTTTTTCTTTAAGAAGCCCTCCTGTTCTCCACTCATTACCTGTATTAACTGCACCTGTTTGAACTCGTTACCTGTATAAAAGACACCTGTCCACACACTCAATCAAACAGACTCCAACCTCTCCACAATGGCCAAGACCAGAGAGCTGTGTAAGGACATCAGGGATAAAATTGTAGACCTGCACAAGGCTGGGATGGGCTACAGGACAATAGGCAAGCAGCTTGGTGAGAAGGCAGCAACTGTTGGCGCAATTATTCGAAAATAGAAGAAAATAGAAGAAGTTCAAGATGATGGTCAATCACCCTCGGTCTGGGGCTCCATGCAAGATCTCACCTCGTGGGGCATCAATGATCATGAGGAAGGTGAGGGATCAGCCCAGAACTACACGGCAGGACCTGGTCAATGACCTGAAGAGAGCTGGGACCACAGTCTCAAAGAAAACCATTAGTAACACACTACGCCGTCATGGATTAAAATCCTGCAGCGCACACAAGGTCCCCCTGCTCAAGCAGGCGCATGTCCAGGCCCGTCTGAAGTTTGCCAATGACCATCTGGATGATCCAGAGGAGGAATGGGAGAAGGTCATGTGGTCTGATGATTCAAAAATAGAGCTTTTTGGTCTAAACTCCACTCGCCGTGTTTGGAGGAAGAAGAAGGATGAGTACAACCCCAAGAACACCATCCCAACCGTGAAGCATGGAGGTGGAAACATCATTCTTTGGGGATGCTTTTCTGCAAAGGGGACAGGACGACTGCACCGTATTGAGGGGAGGATGGATGGGGCCATGTATTGCGAGATCTTAGCCAACAACCTCCTTCCCTCAGTAAGAGCATTGATGATGGGTCGTGGCTGGGTCTTCCAGCATGACAACGACCCGAAACACACAGCCAGGGCAACTAAGGAGTGGCTCCGTAAGAAGTATCTCAAGGTCCTGGAGTGGCCTAGCCAGTCTCCAGACCTGAACCCAATAGAAAATCTTTGGAGGGAGCTGAAAGTCCGTATTGCCCAGCGACAGCCCCGAAACCTGAAGGATCTGGAGAAGGTCTGTATGGAGGAGTGGGCCAAAATCCCTGCTGCAGTGTGTGCAAACCTGGTCAAGAACTACAGGAAACGTATGATCTCTGTAATTGCAAACAAAGGATTCTGTACCAAATATTAAGTTCTGCTTTTCTGATGTATCAAATACTTATGTCATGCAATAAAATGCTAATTAATTACTTAAAAATCATACAATGTGATTTTTGGGATTTTTGTTTTAGATTCCGTCTCTCACAGTTGAAGTGTACCTATGATAAAAATTACAGACCTCTACATGCTTTGTAAGTAGGAAAATCGGCAAAATCGGCAGTGTATCAAATACTTGTTCTCCCCACTGTATACAGTGGATGTAGCTGGTCTGACATAATATATTAGAGATAATAGATCTAGAAGGTCTGTCATAATATAATTGAGAGAGTAGATCTAGCTGGTCTGTCATAACATAGTAGAGACAGTAGATCTAGCTAGTCTTTCATAATATAATAGAGACAGTAGATCTAGCAGGTCTGTCATAATATTGTAGAGAGTAGATCTAGATGGTCTGTCATAATATAATAGAGACAGTAGATCTAGCTGGTCTGTCATAATATAATAGAGACAGTAGATCTAGCTGGTCTGTCATAATATAATAGAGACAGTAGATCTAGCAGGTCTGTCATAATATAATAGAGACAGTAGATCTAGCTGGTCTGTCATAATATAATAGAGACAGTAGATCTAGAGATGGTCTGTCATAATATAATAGAGACAGTAGATCTAGCTGGTCTGTCATAATATAATAGAGACAGTAGATCTAGCATGTCTGTCATAATATTGTAGAGAGTAGATCTAGATGGTCTGTCATAATATAATAGAGACAGTAGATCTAGCTGGTCTGTCATAGTAAAATAGAGACAGTAGATCTAGCTGGTCTGTCATAATATAATAGAGACAGTAGATCTAGCTGGTCTGTCATAGTAAAATAGAGACAGTAGCTGTTCTGTCATAATATAATAGACAGTAGATATGTCTGGTCTGTCGTAATCTATTAGAAACAATAGTCTGTCATAATATATTATAAATAATAGATCTATCAGGTCTGTCATTATATAAAAGAAACAGTAGAACTAGCTGGTCTGCCATATTATAATGGAGACAATAGGTCTAGCTGGCAATATCATAATATAATTGAGACAGTAGATCTAGCAGGTCTGTCATAATATAATTGAGGAAGTAGATCTAGCATGTCTATCATAATAAATTAGAGACGGTAGATCTAGCTGGTCTGTCATAAAATAATAGAGACAGTAAATCTAGCTGGTCTTTCGTAGTATAATAGAGACAGTAGATCTAGCTGGACTGTGATAATATAATAGAGATAATAGATCTAACTGTTCTGTAATAATATAATAGAGCCAGTAAATCTAGCTGGTCTTTCGTAGTATAATAGAGACAGTAGATCTAGCTGGACTGTGATAATATAATAGAGATAATAGATCTAACTGTTCTGTAATAATATAATAGAGCCAGTAAATCTAGCTGGACTTTCGTAATATAAATGAGACAGTAGATCTAGCTGGTCTGTCGTAATATAATATATACAGTAGATGTAGCTGGTCTGACATAATATATTAGAGATAATAGATCTAGAAGGTCTGTCATAATATAATTGAGACAGTAGATCTAGCTGGTCTGTCGTAATATAATATATACAGTAGATGTAGCTGGTCTGACATAATATATTAGAGATAATAGATCTAGAAGGTCTGTCATAATATAGTAGAGGCAATAGATCTAACTGGTCTGTCATAATATAATTGAGAGAGTAGATCTAGCTGGTCTGTCATAACATAGTAGAGACAGTAGATCTAGCTGGTCTTTCATAATATAATAGAGACAGTAGATCTAGCTGGTCTGTCATAATATAATTGAGACAGTAGATCTAGCTGGTCTGTCATAATATAATAGAGACAGTAGATCTAGCTGGTCTGTCATAATATAATAGAGACAGTAGATCTAGTTGGTCTGTCATAATATAATAGAGACAGTAGATCTAGCTGGTCTGTCATAATATAATAGAGACAGTAGATCTAGCTGGTCTGTCATAATATAATAGAGACAGTAGATCTAGCTGGTCTGTCATAATATAATAGAGACAGTAGATCTAGCTGGTCTGTCATAATATAATAGAGACAGTAGATCTAGCTGGTCTGTCATAATATAATAGAGACAGTAGATCTAGCTGGTCTGTCATAATATAATAGAGACAGTAGATCTAGCTGGTCTGTCATAATATAATAGAGACAGTAGATCTAGCTGGTCTGTCATAATATAATAGAGACAGTAGATCTAGCTGGTCTGTCATAATATAATAGAGACAGTAGATCTAGCTGGTCTGTCATAATATAATAGAGACAGTAGATCTAGCTGGTCTGTCATAGTAAAATAGAGACAGTAGCTGGTCTGTAATAATATAGTAGACAGTAGATATGTCTGGTCTGTCGTAATCTATTAGAAACAATAGTCTGTCATAATATATTATAAATAATAGATCTATCAGGTCTGTCATTATATAAAAGAAACAGTAGAACTAGCTGGTCTGCCATATTATAATGGAGACAATAGGTCTAGCTGGCAATATCATAATATAATTGAGACAGTAGATCTAGCAGGTCTGTCATAATATAATTGAGGAAGTAGATCTAGCTGGTCTGTCATAAAATAATAGAGACAGTAAATCTAGCTGGTCTTTCGTAGTATAATAGAGACAGTAGATTTAGCTGGTCTGCCATAATATAATTGAGACAGTAGATCTAGCTGGTCTGTCATAAAATAATAGAGACAGTAAATCTAGCTGGTCTTTCGTAGTATAATAGAGACAGTAGATCTAGCTGGACTGTGATAATATAATAGAGATAATAGATCTAACTGTTCTGTAATAATATAATAGAGCCAGTAAATCTAGCTGGTCTTTCATAATATAATAGAGACAGTAGATCTAGCTGGTCTGTCATAATATAATAGAGACAGTAGATCTAGCTGGTCTGTCATAATATAATAGAGACAGTAGATCTAGCTGGTCTGTCATACTATAATAGAGACAGTAGATCTAGCTGGTCTGTCATAATATAATAGAGACAGTAGATCTAGCTGGTCTGTCATAATATAATAGAGACAGTAGATCTAGCTGGTCTGTCATAATATAATAGAGACAGTAGATCTAGCTGGTCTGTCATAATATAATAGAGACAGTAGATCTAGCTGGTCTGTCATAATATAATAGAGACAGTAGATCTAGCTGGTCTGTCATAATATAATAGAGACAGTAGATCTAGCTGGTCTGTCATAATATAATAGAAGCAGTAGATCTAGCTGGTCTGTCATAATATAATAGAGACAGTAGATCTAGCTGGTCTGTCATAATATAATAGAGACAGTAGATCTAGCTGGTCTGTCATAATATAATAGAGACAGTAGATCTAGCTGGTCTTTCATAATATAATAGAGACAGTAGATCTAGCTGGTCTGTCATAATATAATTGAGACAGTAGATCTAGCTGGTCTGTCATAAAATAATAGAGACAGTAAATCTAGCTGGTCTTTCGTAGTATAATAGAGACAGTAGATCTAGCTGGACTGTGATAATATAATAGAGATAATAGATCTAACTGTTCTGTAATAATATAATAGAGCCAGTAAATCTAGCTGGTCTTTCATAATATAATAGAGACAGTAGATCTAGCTGGTCTGTCATAATATAATAGAGACAGTAGATCTAGCTGGTCTGTCATAATATAATAGAGACAGTAGATCTAGCTGGTCTGTCATACTATAATAGAGACAGTAGATCTAGCTGGTCTGTCATAATATAATAGAGACAGTAGATCTAGCTGGTCTGTCATAATATAATAGAGACAGTAGATCTAGCTGGTCTGTCATAATATAATAGAGACAGTAGATCTAGCTGGTCTGTCATAATATAATAGAGACAGTAGATCTAGCTGGTCTGTCATAATATAATAGAGACAGTAGATCTAGCTGGTCTGTCATAATATAATAGAGACAGTAGATCTAGCTGGTCTGTCATAATATAATAGAAGCAGTAGATCTAGCTGGTCTGTCATAATATAATAGAGACAGTAGATCTAGCTGGTCTGTCATAATATAATAGAGACAGTAGATCTAGCTGGTCTGTCATAATATAATAGAGACAGTAGATCTAGCTGGTCTGTCATAGTAAAATAGAGACAGTAGCTGTTCTGTCATAATATAGTAGACAGTAGATATGTGTGGTCTGTCGTAATCTATTAGAAACAATAGTCTGTCATAATATATTATAAATAATAGATCTATCAGGTCTGTCATTATATAAAAGAAACAGTAGAACGAGCTGGTCTGCCATATTATAATGGAGACAATAGGTCTAGCTGGCTAAATCATAATATAATTGAGAAAGTAGATCTAGCAGGTCTGTCATAATATAATTGAGAAAGTAGATCTAGCATGTCTATCATAATAAATTAGAGACGGTAGATGTAGATGGTCTGTCATAATATACTAGAGACAGTAAATCAAGCTGGTCTTTCGTAATATAATTGAGACAGTAGATTTAGCTGGTCTGCCATAATATAATTGAGACAGTAGATCTAGCTGGTCTGTCATAAAATAATAGAGACAGTAAATCTAGCTGGTCTTTCGTAGTATAATAGAGACAGTAGATCTAGCTGGACTGTGATAATATAATAGAGATAATAGATCTAACTGTTCTGTAATAATATAATAGAGCCAGTAAATCTAGCTGGACTTTCGTAATATAAATGAGACAGTAGATCTAGCTGGTCTGTCGTAATATAATATATACAGTAGATGTAGCTGGTCTGACATAATATATTAGAGATAATAGATCTAGAAGGTCTGTCATAATATAATTGAGACAGTAGATCTAGCTGGTCTGTCGTAATATAATATATACAGTAGATGTAGCTGGTCTGACATAATATATTAGAGATAATAGATCTAGAAGGTCTGTCATAATATAATAGAGACAGTAGATCTAGCTGGTCTGTCATAACATAGTAGAGACAGTAGATCTAGCTAGTCTGTCATAATATAATAGAGACAGTAGATCTAGCTGGTCTGTCATAACATAGTAGAGACAGTAGATCTAGCTAGTCTGTCATAATATAATAGAGACAGTAGATCTAGCTGGTCTGTCATAACATAGTAGAGACAGTAGATCTAGCTAGTCTTTCATAATATAATAGAGACAGTAGATCTAGCATGTCTGTCATAATATTGTAGAGAGTAGATCTAGATGGTCTGTCATAATATAATAGAGACAGTAGATCTAGCTGGTCTGTCATAATATAATAGAGACAGTAGATCTAGCTGGTCTGTCATAATATAATAGAGACAGTAGATCTAGCTGGTCTGTCATAATATAATAGAGACAGTAGATCTAGCTAGTCTGTCATAATATAATAGAGACAGTAGATCTAGCTGGTCTGTCATAACATAGTAGAGACAGTAGATCTAGCTAGTCTTTCATAATATAATAGAGACAGTAGATCTAGCTGGTCTGTCATAACATAGTAGAGACAGTAGATCTAGCTAGTCTTTCATAATATAATAGAGACAGTAGATCTAGCATGTCTGTCATAATATTGTAGAGAGTAGATCTAGATGGTCTGTCATAATATAATAGAGACAGTAGATCTAGCTGGTCTGTCATAATATAATAGAGACAGTAGATCTAGCTGGTCTGTCATAATATAATAGAGACAGTAGATCTAGCTGGTCTGTCATAATATAATAGAGACAGTAGATCTAGCTGGTCTGTCATAGTAAAATAGAGACATTAGATCTAGCTGGTCTGTCATAATATAATAGAGACAGTAGATCTAGCTGGTCTGTCATAGTAAAATAGAGACAGTAGCTGTTCTGTCATAATATAATAGACAGTAGATATGTCTGGTCTGTCGTAATCTATTAGAAACAATAGTCTGTCATAATATATTATAAATAATAGATCTATCAGGTCTGTCATTATATAAAAGAAACAGTAGAACTAGCTGGTCTGCCATATTATAATGGAGACAATAGGTCTAGCTGGCAATATCATAATATAATTGAGACAGTAGATCTAGCAGGTCTGTCATAATATAATTGAGAAAGTAGATCTAGCATGTCTATCATAATAAATTAGAGACGGTAGATGTAGATGGTCTGTCATAATATACTAGAGACAGTAAATCAAGCTGGTCTTTCGTAATATAATTGAGACAGTAGATTTAGCTGGTCTGCCATAATATAATTGAGACAGTAGATCTAGCTGGTCTGTCATAAAATAATAGAGACAGTAAATCTAGCTGGTCTTTCGTAGTATAATAGAGACAGTAGATCTAGCTGGACTGTGATAATATAATAGAGATAATAGATCTAACTGTTCTGTAATAATATAATAGAGCCAGTAAATCTAGCTGGACTTTCGTAATATAAATGAGACAGTAGATCTAGCTGGTCTGTCGTAATATAATATATACAGTAGATGTAGCTGGTCTGACATAATATATTAGAGATAGTAGATCTAGAAGGTCTGTCATAATATAATTGAGACAGTAGATCTAGCTGGTCTGTCGTAATATAATATATACAGTAGATGTAGCTGGTCTGACATAATATATTAGAGATAATAGATCTAGAAGGTCTGTCATAATATAGTAGAGGCAATAGATCTAACTGGTCTGTCATAATATAATTGAGAGAGTAGATCTAGCTGGTCTGTCATAACATAGTAGAGACAGTAGATCTAGCTGGTCTGTCATAATATAATAGAGACAGTAGATCTAGCTGGTCTGTCATAATATAATTGAGACAGTAGATCTAGCTGGTCTGTCATAATATAATAGAGACAGTAGATCTAGCTGGTCTGTCATAATATAATTGAGACAGTAGATCTAGCTGGTCTGTCATAATATAATAGAGACAGTAGATCTAGCTGGTCTGTCATAATATAATTGAGACAGTAGATCTAGCTGGTCTGTCATAATATAATAGAGACAGTAGATCTAGCTGGTCTGTCATAATATAATAGAGACATTAGATCTAGCTGGTCTGTCATAATATAATAGAGGCAGTAGATCTAGCTGGTCTGTCATAATATAATAGAGACAGTAGATCTAGCTGGTCTGTCATAATATAATAGAGACAGTAGATCTAGCTGGTCTGTCATAATATAATAGAGACAGTAGATCTAGCTGGTCTGTCATAATATAATAGAGACAGTAGATCTAGCTGGTCTGTCATAATATAATAGAGACAGTAGATCTAGCTGGTCTGTCATAATATAATTGAGACAGTAGATCTAGCTGGTCTGTTATAATATAATAGAGACAGTAGATCTAGCTGGTCTGTCATAATATAATAGAGACAGTAGATCTAGCTGGTCTGTCATAGTAAAATAGAGACAGTAGATCTAGCTGGTCTGTCATAATATAATAGAGACAGTAGATGTAGCTGGTCTGTCATAATATAATAGAGACAGTAGATCTAGCTGGTCTGTCATAATATAATAGAGACAGTAGATCTAGCTGGTCTGTCATAATATAATTGAGACAGTAGATCTAGCTGGTCTGTTATAATATAATAGAGACAGTAGATCTAGCTGGTCTGTCATAATATAATAGAGACAGTAGATCTAGCTGGTCTGTCATAATATAATAGAGACAGTAGATCTAGCTGGTCTGTCATAATATAATAGAGACAGTAGATCTAGCTGGTCTGTCATAGTAAAATAGAGACAGTAGCTGTTCTGTCATAATATAGTAGATAGTAGATATGTCTGGTCTGTCGTAATCTATTAGAAACAATAGTCTAGCGCGTCTGTCATAATATATTATAAATAATAGATCTATCAGGTCTGTCATTATATAAAAGAAACAGTAGAACTAGCTGGTCTGTCATATTATAATAGAGAAAGTAGATCTAGCTGGCTAGTGATAGCTATTTAACAGTCTGATGGCCTTGAGATAGAAGCTGTTTTTCAGTCTCTCGGTCCCAGCTTTGATGCACCTGTACTGACCTCGCCTTCTGGATGATAGCAGGGTGAACAGGCCATGACTCGGGTGGTTTATGTCCTTGATGATCTTTTTGGCCTTCCTGTGACATCGGGTGCTGTGCCCCCAGTGATGTGTTGGAGAGCCCTGCGGGTGGTGCAGTTGGCGTACCAGGCGGTGATACAGCCTAACATGATGCTCTCAATTGTGCATCTGTAGAAGTTTGTGAGGGTTTAAGGGGCCACGCCACATTTCTTCAGCCTTCTGAGGTTGAAGAGGCGCTGTTGCGCATTCTTCACCACACTGTCTCTGTGGTTGAACTATTTCAACTATTTCACTTGAGTGGGTTGAGTCTCTGACGTGATTCTCATTCCTGGTTGGCGCCCCCCTCGGGTTCGTGCCGTAGGGGAGATCTTCGTGGGCTATACTCAGCCTTGTCTCAGGATGGTAAGTTGGTGGTTGAAGATATCCCTCTAGTGGTGTGGGGGCTGTGCTTTTGGCAAAGTGGGTGGGATTATATCCTACCTGGTTGGCCCTGTCTGGGGGCATAGTCGGACAGGGCCACAGTGTCTCTCGGCCCCTCCTGTCTAAGCCTCCAGTAATTATGCTGCAATAGTTTGTGTCGGGGGGCTAGGGTCAGTCTGTTACATCTGAAGTATTTCTCCTGTCTTATCCAGTGTCCTGTGTGAATTTAAGTATGCTCTCTCTAATTCTCTCTCTCTCTCTCTTTCTCTTTCTCTTTCTCTTGGAGGACCTGAGCCCTAGGACCATGCCTCAGGACTACCTGGCATGATGACTCCTTGCTGTCCCCAGTCCACCTGGTCGATCCGCTGCTCCAGTTTCAACTGTTCTGCCTGCGGCTATGGAACCCTGACCTGTCCACCGGACGTGCTACCTGCTGTTTTCAACAATCGCTCTCTACCGCACCTGCTGTCTCTACCTCTGAATGATCGGCTATGAAAAGCCAACTGACATTTTCTCCTGAGGTGCTGACCTGTTGCACCTTCTACAACTACTGTGATTATTATTATTTGACCCTGCTGGTGATCTATGAACGTTTGAACATCTTGGCCATGTTCTGTTATAATCTCCACCCGGTACAGCCCTAGCCTGCTCTGAGGACGTGGCTAGGGATGCCGACTGGGCCAGCAGCCTTGCGAGGGTTAACACGTTTAAATATCTTACGTCGGCCATGGAGAAGGAGAGGGGGGTGGCTCAGTCCTTGTTAGTGGGCGGTGTTGATGGCACTGTTTTATCCTCAAAGCGGGCAAAAAAGGTGTTTAGTTTGTCTGGAAGCAAGACGTCGGTGTCCGTGACATGCCTGGTTTTATTTTTATAATCCTTGATTGTCTGTAGACCCTGCCACATACGTCTCGTGTCTGAGCCGTTGAACTGGGACTCCACTTTGTCTCTTTACTTACATTTTGCCTGTTTGATTGCCTTGCTGAGGGAATAACTACACTGTTTGTATTCGGCCATATCCCCAGTCACCTTGCCATGGTTAAATGCGGTGGTTCGCGCTTTCAGTTTTGCGCGAATGCTGCCATCTATCCACGGTTTCTGATTAGGGTAGTTCTAGTTGGGGTTTCTGGTTAGGGTAGGTTTTAATAATCACAGTGGGTACAACATCTCCTATGCACTTCCTTATAAACTCACTCCCGGTACCAGCGTCTAAATTTCTATAATTCTCTGAGGCTACCCGAAATATGTCCCAGTCCGCGAGATCAAACAATCTTGAAGCATGGATTCCGAATGGTCAGACCAGCATTTAAATGTCCTTGTCACAGGTACAACCTGTTTGAGTTTCTGCCTATATGATTGGAGGAGCAAAATGGAGTCGTGGTCAGAGGTTCTCGCTCTATTGTTGTTGTCCACATCCCATGTCCTTCTTTTGAACTGAGCAGCTATTTTTCCCTGTCACTATCCCTCCTTCTCATCCCCCTGTCACTATCCCTCCTTCCCATCCCCCTGTCACTATCCCTCCTTCCCATCCCCCTGTCACTATCCCTCCTTCCCATCCCCCTGTCTCTCTCTCCCTCTCTCTATCCCATCCCCCTGTCACTATCCCTCCTTCCCATCCCCCTGTCACTATCCCTCCTTCCCATCCCCCTGTCACTATCCCTCCTTCCCATCCCCCTGTCACTATTCCTCCTTCCCCTCCCCCTGTCACTATCCCTCCTTCCCATCCCCCTGTCACTATCCCTCCTTCCCATCCCCCTGTCACTATCCCTCCTTCCCATCCCCCTGTCACTCTCTCCCTCTCTCTCTCTCATCCCCCTGTCTCTCTCTCTACTTATGCTCCAAACTGAGGTAAACAAACTGATCTGTTGCTCATAGCACTGAGGTAAACAAACTGATCTGTTGCTCATAGCACTGAGGTAAACAAACTGATCTGTTGCTCATAGCACTGAGGTAAACAAACTGATCTGTTGCTCATAGCACTGAGGTAAACAAACTGATCTGTTGCTCATAGCACTGAGGTAAACAAACGGATCTGTTGCTCATAGCACTGAGGTAAACAAACTGATCTGTTGCTCATAGCACTGAGGTAAACAAACTGATCTGTTGCTCATAGCACTGAGGTAAACAAACGGATCTGTTGCTCATAGCACTGAGGTAAACAAACTGATCTGTTGCTCATAGCACTGAGGTAAACAAACGAATCTGTTGCTCATAGCACTGAGGTAAACAAACGGATCTTGGAGTAGAAAGGTACATCAGACAAACAAGAATGTTTGGATACAGTTAGAACAAATATACAACGATGGTTCATTAGAATCATAGGAGTTTTAATCTTCATTATCACCATCAATATCATCATCATCATAATATTCATCAGTATCATCATCACAATCATAATCTTCATCATTATCATCATCATCATCACAATCTTCATCATCACCACAATCATTATCATCATCACCATCATTAGCGATATCAATTATAGTCACCATCATCTTCATCATCATCATCACCATCCTCTTCATCATTAGCGAAATCAATCATAGTCTTCATCATAATCATCATCATCATCATCATCAGTTACATTCTCATCGTTTCTGTTCGATGAAATACTTGTATAGTATTTATTTTCTTTTTTTATAATATAATATGTATCATCCATTTCAATCTTTTTTTACATAAGAATAAAGTTTAGAAGAAGAATTAAGAATTTACAGCATCAGACTGGGAGAGACAGAAAGAAAGAGCGAGAGAGGTGGTGGTGATGATGATGATGGAGAGAGAGGTGGTGGTGGTGATGGAGAGAGAGGTGATGGTGGTGATGATGATGGAGAGAGAGGTGGTAATGATGATGATGATGATGGAGAGAGAGGTGGTGATGGAGAGAGCGAGAGAGGTGGTGGTAATGATGATGATGATGATGGAGAGAGTGAGAGTGGTGGTGGTGGTGGTAATGATGATGATGGAGAGAGCGAGAGAGAGAGCGCACGAGCGCGTTGAGTTGGTAGAGCATGGCATGTGTAACGCCAGGGTACTGGGTTTCATTCCCGGGACCACCCATACGTAAATGTATGCATGCATGACAGTAAGTGGCATTGGAAAAAAGGCATATTGAGAGAGACAACGAGAAGACCCCAGTAGGCTGGTTCTTCTCCGGTAGGTTGTGTCGTACTGAATGCAGAGAGACAACGAGAAGACCCCAGTAGGCTGGTTCTTCTCCGGTAGGGTGTGTCGTACCGAATGCAGAGAGACAGACATAATGGTAGCCTGGAGTATGAAAACACCAACTGCATCAGAAGAATTGCCATTTCATCTTTTATTATCATGTTGTAACTAAGTCTCTTTCTTTTTAATCTTACAGTTTGGATCTTCACACAAGATTCCCACACGGATAATACGGGGGTAGTCAGATTCCCACACGGATAATACGGGGGTAGTCAGATTCCCACACGGATAATACGGGGGTAGTCAGATTCCCACACGGATTATACGGGGGTAGTCAGATTCCCACACAGATAATACGGGGGTAGTCAGATTCCCACACGGATAATACGGGGTAGTCAGATTCCCACACGGATTATACGGGGGTAGTCAGATTCCCACACGGATAATACGGGGTAGTCAGATTCCCACACGGATTATACGGGGGTAGTCAGATTCCCACACGGATAATACGGGGGTAGTCAGATTCCCACACGGATTATACGGGGGTAGTCAGATTCCCACACGGATAATACGGGGGTAGTCAGATTCCCACACGGATTATACGGGGGTAGTCAGATTCCCATTGAGCTGTATGTAGTGGTACAAATAGCACCTTATTCCCACTGACAGGAACAGTTTGATGTTGAACACCTGGCCTGACAGGAACAGTTTGATGACGAACACCTGGCCTGAAAGGAACAGTTTGATGTTGAACACCTGGCCTGAAAGGAACAGTTTGATGTTGAACACCTGGCCTGAAAGGAACAGTTTGATGTTGAACACCTGGCCTGACAGGAACAGTTTGATGTTGAACACCTGGCCTGACACCAAACGACTGCCTGGCCCTGTGACAGAGCAGGGAAGTGAGGGTGCAGAGCAGCTAGCGTTCTGATTCTCTCTCTCAGCTTCGACACAAAACATCCTACAGACGTTTGAAAAGTGCGGTACCTCCTGCTCCTAGCACAGTCTACCATCCAAACATGTGTGTAAAGAAACAAGACAGTTGTTGAAAAGATAGAAACGTAAATGAGTTCTAACTATTGTATGATGAAAGAACATGTTGCGTCCCAAATGGCACTGTGTATTTTGACCAGAAGCCTATATTTAATTACATTAAAAAAAATGTAACTAGGCAAGTAAGTTAAGAACAAATTCTTATTTACATTGACGGCCTAAGAACAGTGGGTTAACTGCTTTGTTCAGGTGCAGAACGACAGATGTGTATCTTGTCAGCTCGGGGGATTCCATCTAGCAACCTTCCAGTTACTAGTCCAACGCTCTAACCACTAGACTACCAGCTGGTTACTAGTCCAACGCTCTAACCACTAGGCTACCTGCTGGTTACTAGTCCAACGCTCTAACCACTAGGCTACCAGCCACCTACGGCCACTTGGGACGCAATCTTGATAAGATCAAATCTCTTATAACAAGTGAATGAATTAAATAAGTGTGTAAAAACATGCAGCGGATTGAGAGTATTGTAGAGGTGTCGTTAACCACACCAGTTTGGGTCGTCAGCCTCTGAATATCTTTCTTCTACGCAGCATGTTGACAGGATCTAGTTTTAATCCTATGACAGCACAGCCCCACTACAGAGATAGACAACGTCTCTCCCACATCATCACAGCCCCACTACAGAGCTAGATAGACAACGTCTCTCTCACGTCAACACAGCCCCACTACAGAGCTAGATAGACAACGTCTCTCTCACGTCAACACAGCCCCACTACAGAGCTAGATAGACAACGTCTCTCTCACGTCAACACAGCCCCACTACAGAGCTAGATAGACAACGTCTCTCCCACATCAACACAGCCCCACTACAGAGCTAGATAGACAACGTCTCTCTCACGTCAACACAGCCCCACTACAGAGCTAGATAGACAACGTCTCTCTCACGTCAACACAGCCCCACTACAGAGCTAGATAGACAACGTCTCTCTCACGTCAACACAGCCCCACTACAGAGCTAGATAGACAACGTCTCTCCCACATCAACACAGCCCCACTACAGAGCTAGATAGACAACGTCTCTCTCACGTCAACACAGCCCCACTACAGAGCTAGATAGACAACGTCTCTCTCACGTCATCACAGCCCCACTACAGAGCTAGATAGACAACGTCTCTCCCACATCAACACAGCCCCACTACAGAGCTAGATAGACAACGTCTCTCTCACGTCAACACAGCCCCACTACAGAGCTAGATAGACAACGTCTCTCTCACGTCATCACAGCCCCACTACAGAGCTAGATAGACAACGTCTCTCTCACGTCAACACAGCCCCACTACAGAGCTAGATAGACAACGTCTCTCCCACATCAACACAGCCCCACTACAGAGCTAGATAGACAACGTCTCTCTCACGTCAACACAGCCCCACTACAGAGCTAGATAGACAATGTCTCTCTCACGTCATCACAGCCCCACTACAGAGCTAGATAGACAATGTCTCTCCCACATCAACACAGCCCCACTACAGAGCTAGATAGACAACGTCTCTCTCACGTCAACACAGCCCCACTACAGAGCTAGATAGACAACGTCTCTCTCACGTCATCACAGCCCCACTACAGAGCTAGATAGACAACGTCTCTCTCACGTCAACACAGCCCCACTACAGAGCTAGATAGACAACGTCTCTCTCACGTCATCACAGCCCCACTACAGAGCTAGATAGACAACGTCTCTCTCACGTCAACACAGCCCCACTACAGAGCTAGATAGACAACATCTCTCTCACGTCATCACAGCCCCACTACAGAGCTAGATAGACAACGTCTCTCTCACGTCATCACAGCCCCACTACAGAGCTAGATAGACAACGTCTCTCCCACATCAACACAGCCCCACTACAGAGCTAGATAGACAACGTCTCTCTCACGTCAACACAGCCCCACTACAGAGCTAGATAGACAACGTCTCTCTCACGTCAACACAGCCCCACTACAGAGCTAGATAGACAACGTCTCTCTCACATCAACACAGCCCCACTACAGAGCTAGATAGACAACGTCTCTCCCACATCAACACAGCCCCACTACAGAGCTAGATAGACAACGTCTCTCTCACGTCAACACAGCCCCACTACAGAGCTAGATAGACAACGTCTCTCTCACGTCAACACAGCCCCACTACAGAGCTAGATAGACAACGTCTCTCCCACATCAACACAGCCCCACTACAGAGCTAGATAGACAACGTCTCTCTCACGTCAACACAGCCCCACTACAGAGCTAGATAGACAACGTCTCTCCCACATCAACACAGCCCCACTACAGAGCTAGATAGACAACGTCTCTCTCACGTCATCACAGCCCCACTACAGAGCTAGATAGACAACGTCTCTCTCACGTCATCACAGCCCCACTACAGAGCTAGATAGACAACGTCTCTCTCACGTCAACACAGCCCCACTACAGAGCTAGATAGACAACGTCTCTCTCACGTCATCACAGCCCCACTACAGAGCTAGATAGACAACGTCTCTCTCACGTCATCACAGCCCCACTACAGCGCTAGATAGACAACGTCTCTCTCACGTCAACACAGCCCCACTACAGAGCTAGATAGACAACGTCTCTCTCACGTCATCACAGCCCCACTACAGAGCTAGAAATCAGACACGTTGGCTCGATTCACAACATGTGTAGCTTTAATTTGGTGTCTTTCGTGTGTGATTTCATGAAAGATAGATTTTTATAGTAATATATTTGAATTTGGCGCGCTACATTTTTTCTGGCTTTTTGCCAAGTGGGAGCTACCGTCCCACATGTCCCAGAGAAGTTAAAGAGCTCAGATTTAAAGTGAGCTCCTTTAAAAAAAAAAATAGATCTTGCCTCAGGAAGCAGATTGTACAGTCAACTTTCCTGCCAGTTCTTGGCTATGGTGACACCATTTACCAGAATGCAGCAGCCACTACTCTTAACCCTTTAGATGCCATCTACCACAGCGCCATTCACTTTATCACAGGTGACAGTTTTAATACCACGGCATCCTGTATCAAAAGGTTCGCTGGTCCTCATTAAAGCCAAGGTGATCGCTTCATTACTCCCCTTTGTTTACAAAGCTCTACTACACAAGCTTCTGACGTAACCTACATTCGCTGATAAAATATTTTAAAAACGTGATAGCAAACCCGTTCACAAGGTTGCTTAACTCTTGAGTTTCCTGGGGTCTCCATCGAACTAGGTAAATCCCGTTTTAGTTGTAAAGCACCTCGTTGCTGGAACCAACTACACAATACATTACAATAGGATGTTCTGGGACCTTCCTATTGAGGAATTGAATTGTTTTTCTTGAGTATTGTATTTGACTGGTTTTATATTGGATAATATTTTTGGGGGGATATTGTCTTTGAAATTGTATATGCAGGACTTGTGAAAGAGACCATGTTGACTACCTACTTAAATAAAAGGTACAATACAAGTCAACCGAGTACACAGCACTCATGTTCCTCTGTAGCAGGAGGTCCAGTCCTCAGAGCCTGATTGGTGACACACTCCAGCCCAAGCTAACACACCTGACTGCTATAATCAACCAATCATGTGCTTCAGTTGGGAATGCAAATTAGTTTTAATCAGGTGTTCCGGGGGCAAAAGTGTGACACCAATCAGGCCTCCGAGGACGGGAGTGGTCCATACCTAATCTACATTCTCCTACCAGATCAGGTATAGGGGACTAGACAGATCAGGTATAGAGGACCAGGCAGACCAGGTATAGGGAACCAGGCAGACCAGGTATAGGGGACCAGCCAGACCAGGTATAGGGGACCAGCCAGACCAGGTATAGAGGACCAGCCAGACCAGGTATAGGGGACCAGCCAGACCAGGTATAGAGGACCAGCCAGACCAGGTATAGAGGACCAGACAGACCAGGTATAGGGGACCAGCTAGACCAGGTATAGGGGACCAGCCAGACCAGGTATAGGGGACCAGACAGACCAGGTATAGGGGACCAGTCAGACCAGGTATAGGGAACCAGGCAGACCAGGTATAGGGGACCAGGCAGACCAGGTATAGGGAACCAGGCAGACCAGGTATAGTGGACCAGCCAGACCAGGTATAGGGAACCAGGCAGACCAGGTATAGGGGACCAGTCAGACCAGGTATAGGGTACCAGGCAGACCAGGTATAGGGGACCCGCCAGACCAGGTATAGGGGACCAGCCAGACCAGGTATAGGGGACTAGCCAGACCAGGTATAGAGGACCAGACAGACCAGGTATAGGGGACCAGCTAGACCAGGTATAGGGGACCGGCCAGACCAGGTATAGGGAACCAGTCAGACCAGGTATAGAGGACCAGGCAGACCAGGTATAGAGGACCAGCCAGACCAGGTATAGGGGACCAGACAGAACAGGTATAGAGGACCAGCCAGACCAGGTATAGAAGACCAGACAGACCAGGTATAGAGGACCAGGCAGACCAGGTATAGGGGACCAGGCAGACCAGGTATAGGGGACCCACCAGACCAGGTATAGGGGACCCGCCAGACCAGGTATAGGGAACCAGGCAGACCAGGTATAGGGGACCAGTCAGACCAGGTATAGGGAACCAGGCAGACCAGGTATAGGGGACCCGCCAGACCAGGTATAGGGGACCAGCCAGACCAGGTATAGAGGACCAGACAGACCAGGTATAGAGGACAAGGCAGACCAGGTATAGGGGACCAGTCAGACCAGGTATAGGGAACCAGACAGACCAGGTATAGGGAACCAGACAGACCAGGTATAGGGAACCAGACAGACCAGGTTTCGGGGACCAGACAGTTGCCAAGCTGCACATGACTGTGAATAAGTAAGTTCTCCGTTCATAGCACTTGCAAGAAGTCCACATCCAGGGACTGATCATGACATGATGAGCAAATAAGACAACACGTTGACTATAGACTGACTACTACTATAGTGTGTAACACTACAACGCTTTACCAAGGAACTGAAGAACTAAACAGGAAGCTATAGATCCCCGAGGGTGCGTCCCAATTAACACCCGAGGGTGCGTCCCAATTAACACCCTTATAAACTCTGAGAAGTAAAAGGTGCATGGAAGAACCTTTTGGGTTGCCGCACACTGGCAGAATCTTTCCCGTTGTAAAAAAGGTTCCTTAAGGAATCCCTCTCTCCCGCGCAGGAACCAATCAAAGGACACCTGACGCGTTTTGATAAATCTCGCTCATTTTTCAAAATAAAAGCTTGAAACTATGTCTAAAGCCCGGTCACAGCCTGAGGAAGCCATTGGAAAAGGAATCTGGTTGATACCCCTTTAAATGGAGGAGGGGCAGTCAATGGAACAGGGATCTTTCCAAATAAAAGGCACTTCCGGGTTGGAGTTCCTCAGGTTTTCGCCTGCAAAATCAGTTCTGTTATACTCACAGACAATATTTTGACAGTTTTGGAAACTTTAGAGTGTTTTCTATCCTTATCTGTCAATTATATGCATATTCTAATATCTGGGCCTGAGAAATAGTCCGTTTACCTTGGGAACATTATTTTTCCAAACATAAAAATTCTGCCCGCTAGCTGAAAGAGGTTAAACCTCTCTGGGATAGGTGGGACGCTGGCGTCCCACTTGGCCAATAGCCAGGGAAAATGTAGAGCGCCAAATTCAAAATAATGATATAAAATCAAACTTTCATTAAATCACACATATAAGATACCAAATTAGAGCTACACTCGTTGTGAATCAAGCCAACATGTCAGATTTCAAAAAGGCTTTTCGGCGAAAGCATAAGATGCTATTATCTGATGCTAGCACAACAGTAAACAAAGAGAGTAGCATATTTCAACACTGCAGGCAAGACACAAAACGCAGAAATAAAATATAAATCATGCCCCATAAATGTCCCATATTATGTCCCATAAACATCACAAATGGTCCTTTTGTTCGATTAATTCCGTCCATATATGTCCAAAATGTCCATTTATTTGGTGCGTTTGATCCAGAAAAAATCAGCTTCCAATTTGCGCAACGTCACTACAAAATATCTCAAAAATTACCTCTAAACTTTGCCAAAACATTTCAAACTACTTTTGTAATACAACTTAAGGTATTTGTAAACGTTAATAATCGATCAAATTGAAGACGGGTCTATCTGTTTTCAATACAGGAGGTCAACAAACTAATGCTACTTTTCTAGTCTTGCGCAACTCTCAAACAGTACACATAACGTTACACTGTTTCCAGATGGCCGTTCTTCTTCATTGCACAAAGGAATAACCTCAACCTATTTCCAAAGACTGGTGACATCCAGTGGAAGCGGTAGGAACTGCAAACAGGATGATTAGAAATCTAGTATCCCAATGAAACCTCATTGAACAGACAGTGACCACATAAAAAAAAATATGAATGGCTAGTCCTCTGGGTTTTTCCTGCTACATAAGTTCTGTGATACTCACAGACATGATTCAAACAGTTTTAGAAACTTCAGAGTGTTTTCTATCCAAATCTACTAATACAATGCATATCTTATAATCTGGAGATGAGTAGAAGGATGTTGAAATTGGGCACGCTATTTATCAAGAAGTGAAAATGCTGCCCCCTATCCTAGAGAAGTTTTAATGATCTACAGGGGTTACTTAATGATCTCCAGGGGTTCCTTGAGGATCTCCAGGGGTTCCTTGAGGATCTCCAGGGGTTCCTTAATGATCTCCAGTGGTTCCTTGAGAATCTGCAGAATCTGTTCCTTGAAGAAGTCCAGGGGTTCCTTGAAGATCTCCAGGGGTTCCTTTAATGAGCTCCAGGGGTTCCTTGAGGATCTGCAGGGGTTCCTTGAGGATCTCCAGGGGTTCCTTTAATGAGCTCCAGGGGTTCCTTGAGGATCTGCAGGGGTTCCTTGAAGATCTCCAGGGGTTCCTTAATGAGCTCCAGGGGTTCCTTGAGGATATGCAGGGGTTCCTTGAAGATCTTCAGGGGTTCATTGTAGATCTGCAGGGGTTCCTTGAGGGTCTCCAGGGGTTCCTTGAAGATCTGCAGGGGTTCCTTGAAGATCTACAGGGGTTCCCTGAGGATCTGCAGGGGTTACTTGAATGAGTACCCTTGAGGATCTCCAGGGATTCCTTTAATGAGCTCCAGGGGTTCCTTGAGGATCTGCAGGGGTTCCTTAATGAGTTCCAGGGGTTCCTTGAGGATCTGCAGGGGCTCCTTAATGAGCTCCAGGGGTTCCTTGAGGATCTGCAGGGGTTCCTTGAGGATCTCCAGGGGTTCCTTAATGATCTCCAGTGGTTCCTTGAGAATCTGCAGGGGTTCCTTGAGGATCTGCAGGGGATCCTTGAAGATCTGCAGGGGTTCCTTGAAGATCTCCAGGGGTTCCTTGAGGATCTGCAGGGGTTTCTTGAGGATCTGCAGGGGTTCCTTGAAGATCTCCAGGGGTTCCTTGAGGATCTCCAGGGGTTCCTTGAGGATCTCCAGGGGTTCCTTGAGGATCTGCAGGGGTTCCTTGAGGATCTCCAGGGGTTCCTTGAAGATCTCCAGGGGTTCCTTGTAGATCTCCAGGGGTTCCTTAATGATCTCCAGGGGTTCCTTGTAGATCTGCAGGGGTTCCTTGAAGATCTCCAGGGGTTCCTTTAATGAGCTCCAGGGGTTCCTTGAGGATCTGCAGGGGTTCCTTAATGAGCTCCAGGGGTTCCTTGAGGATCTGCAGGGGTTCCTTGAAGATCTCCAGGGATTCCTTTAATGAGCTCCAGGGGTTCCTTGAGGATCTGCAGGGGTTCCTTAATGAGCTCCAGGGGTTCCTTGAGGATCTGCAGGGGTTCCTTAATGAGCTCCAGGGGTTCCTTGAGGATCTGCAGGGGTTCCTTAATGATCTCCAGGGGTTCCTTGTAGATCTGCAGGGGTTCCTTGAAGATCTCCAGGGATTCCTTTAATGAGCTCCAGGGGTTCCTTGAGGATCTGCAGGGGTTCCTTAATGAGCTCCAGGGGTTCCTTGAGGATCTGCAGGGGTTCCTTAATGAGCTCCAGGGGTTCCTTGAGGATCTGCAGGGGTTCCTTGAGGATCTCCAGGGGTTCCTTAATGATCTCCAGTGGTTCCTTGAGAATCTGCAGGGGTTCCTTGAGGATCTGCAGGGGTTCCTTGAATGTCTCCAGGGGTTCCTTGAGGATCTCCAGGGGTTCCTTGAGGATCTGCAGGGGTTCCTTGAGGATCTCCAGGGGTTCCTTGAAGATCTCCAGGGGTTCCTTGTAGATATCCAGGGGTTCCTTAATGATCTCCAGGGGTTCCTTGTAGATCTGCAGGGGTTCTTTGAAGATATCCAGGGGTTCATTGAGGATCTGCAGGGGTTCTTTGAAGATCTCCAGGGGTTCCTTGAGGATCTGCAGGGATTCCTTGAGGATCTGCAGGGGTTCCTTGAGGATCTGCAGGGGTTCCTTGAGGATCTGCAGGGGTTCCTTGAAGAAGTCCAGGGGTTCCTTGAAGATCTCCAGGGGTTCCTTTAATGAGCTCCAGGGGTTCCTTGAGGATCTGCAGGGGTTCCTTGAGGATCTCCAGGGGTTCCTTTAATGAGCTCCAGGGGTTCCTTGAGGATATGCAGGGGTTCCTTAATGAGCTCCAGGGGTTCCTTGAGGATCTGCAGGGGTTCCTTGAGAATGTCCAATTGTTCCTTGAGGATCTGCAGGGGTTCCTTGAAGATCTCCAGGGGTTCCTTGAAGATCTCCAGGGGTTCCTTAATGATCTCCAGGGGTTCCTTGTAGATCTCCAGGGGTTCCTTAATGATCTCCAGGGGTTCCTTGTAGATCTGCAGGGGTTCCTTGTAGATCTCCAGGGGTTCCTTAATGATCTCCGGGGGTTCCTTGAAGATCTCCAGGATTCCTCAAGTCACCACTAATTCTAAGAGGGTATAGTGCAATACTTTTGTCCAGGGCCCATAGTGCACTACATACTGCAGGGGATAGCGTGTCATTTGGGGCACAGCCTTAGACTGTTGTTCATTACACTAAGTTAACCTAGCTAGTGTCTGTTTAAGGAACTACTACCTAATGCTAAGTAACGTCACGCTGTGATGTACACAACAAGAGATTTGGATGGTTCACATCCTGTTCCTGGGACTGTAGTGCAGATTCTGTGTATTATAATGCAACTGTACATCACATGAGTAGGTTTACCTATCCACTAATATGCTACATATCCTTGAGTTGTTTCTAAGAATACAATGACACAGAAACATGTTGTTGATGTTGTCATATACTCCGAAAGTGGATCACACTAAAGCAAAGGTTCAAGTGCTCTTTAGGGCCTACTGGACTCTAACCACCTCTATGCTAGTGTCCTGTATCTAACCACCTCTATGCTAGTGTCCTGTATTTAACCACCTCTATGCTAGTGTCCTGTATCTAACCACCTCTATGCTAGTGTCCTGTATTATCTAACCACCTCTATGCCAGTGTCCTGTAGTATCTAACCACCTCTATGCCAGTGTCCTGTAGTATCTAACCACCTCTATGCTAGTGTCCTGTAGTATCTAACCACCTCTATGCTAGTGTCCTGTATCTAACCACCTCTATGCTAGTGTCCTGTATCTAACCACCTCTATGCTAGTGTCCTGTAGTATCTAACCACCTCTATGCTAGTGTCCTGTAGTATCTAACCACCTCTATGCTAGTGTCCTGTATCTAACCACCCTAAAGGGTAGTGTCCTGTATCTAACCACCTCTATGCTAGTGTCCTGTATTATCTAACCACCTCTATGCCAGTGTCCTGTATTATCTAACCACCTCTATGGTATTGTCCTGTATGTAACCACCTCTATGCTAGTGTCCTGTATCTAACCACCTCTATGCTAGTGCCCTGTATCTAACCACCTCTATGCTAGTGTCCTGTATCTAACCACCTCTATGGTATTGTCCTGTATCTAACCACCTCTATGGTATTGTCCTGTATCTAACCACCTCTATGCTATTTTCCTGTATCTAACCACCTCTATGCTAGTGTCCTGTATCTAACCACTATGGTAGTGTCCTGTATCTAACCACCCCTATGCCAATGTCCTAAATCTAACCACCTCTATGGTATTGTCCTGTATCTAACCACCTCTATGGTATTGTCCTGTATCTAACCACCTCTATGCCAGTGTCCTGCATCTACCACCTCTATGGTAGTGTCCTGTATCTAACCACCTCTATGCCAGTGTCCTGCATCTACCACCTCTATGGTATTGTCCTGTATCTAACCACCTCTATGGTATTGTCCTGTATCTAACCACCTCTATGCTATTTTCCTGTATCTAACCACCTCTATGCTAGTGTCCTGTATCTAACCACTATGGTAGTGTCCTGTATCTAACCACCCCTATGCCAATGTCCTAAATCTAACCACCTCTATGGTATTGTCCTGTATCTAACCACCTCTATGGTATTGTCCTGTATCTAACCACCTCTATGCCAGTGTCCTGCATCTACCACCTCTATGGTAGTGTCCTGTATCTAACCACCTCTATGCCAGTGTCCTGCATCTACCACCTCTATGGTAATGTCTTGTATCTAACCACCTCTATGCCAGTGTCCTGCATCTACCACCTCTATGGTAGTGTCCTGTATCTAACCACCTCTATGCCAGTGTCCTGCATCTACCACCTCTATGGTAATGTCTTGTATCTAACCACCTCTATGCCAGTGTCCTGCATCTAACCACCTCTATGGTAATGTCTTGTATCTAACCACCTCTATGCCAGTGTCCTGCATCTACCACCTCTATGGTAATGTCTTGTATCTAACCACCTCTATGCCAGTGTCCTGCATCTAACCACCTCTATGGTAATGTCTTGTATCTAACCACCTCTATGCCAGTGTCCTGCATCTAACCACCTCTATGGTAATGTCTTGTATCTAACCACCTCTATGCCAGTGTCCTGCATCTAACCACCTCTATGGTAATGTCTTGTATCTAACCACCTCTATGCCAGTGTCCTGCATCTAACCACCTCTATGGTAATGTCTTGTATCTAACCACCTCTATGCCAGTGTCCTGCATCTAACCACCTCTATGGTAATGTCTTGTATCTAACCACCTCTATGCCAGTGTCCTGCATCTAACCACCTCTATGGTAATGTCTTGTATCTAACCACCTCTATGCCAGTGTCCTGCATCTAACCACCTCTATGGTAATGTCTTGTATCTAACCACCTCTATGCCAGTGTCCTGCATCTAACCACCTCTATGCCAGTGTCCTGCATCTAACCACCTCTATGCCAGTGTCCTGCATCTAACCACCTCTATGGTAATGTCTTGTATCTGTGTAAGAGGGAAGGGGAGGTAGCGCCTAGCGAACTAGAATGCTGCTGGTGGTTCATATTTACATATGAGGATCAGTGTGAGACCATGGTTAGCCTGCTATGCTAGGTGAGGATCAGTGTGAGACTATGGTTAGCCTGCTATGCTAGGTGAGGATCAGTGTGAGACCATGGTTAGCCTGCTATGCTAGGTGAGGATCAGTGTGAGACCATGGTTAGCCTGCTATGCTAGGTGAGGATCAGTGTGAGACCATGGTTAGCCTGCTATGCTAGGTGAGGATCAGTGTGAGACTATGGTTAGCCTGCTATGCTAGGTGAGGATCAGTGTGAGACCATGGTTAGCCTGCTATGCTAGGTGAGGATCAGTGTGAGACCATGGTTAGCCTGCTATGCTAGGTGAGGATCAGTGTGAGACCATGGTTAGCCTGCTATGCTAGGTGAGGATCAGTGTGAGACTATGGTTAGCCTGCTATGCTAGGTGAGGATCAGTGTGAGACCATGGTTAGCCTGCTATGCTAGGTGAGGATCAGTGTGAGACCATGGTTAGCCTGCTATGCTAGGTGAGGATCAGTGTGAGACTATGGTTAGCCTGCTATGCTTAGATCTGAACCTTGTGTAAAGCTCTAACCCTACCCGTCCCTTCCTTTGACTTGCCATAGATTACTTTACACACTCAATATGAGTTGACTTACCATGTGGCTAAAAGCCCTTTCTCACCAAGTCCGTTTTTTTTGTCGCAATAATCTGGACGAAAAATAAATAAATATGAGCACATGTTTTGTTTCATGATGCTGTTCACACAATATTGCGAAATATCATCCTGCCGCAATCCATCAATTATTTATTTGGAACAGGTTAGATTTCTTGCGTTGTATTGCATGCGAAAATAAGATGTTGAACAATATAAATTGTTATCTGGGAAACTGCCAGTGACAGGCCGCACCCTCCATTGACAGGCCGCTCCCTCCACTGACAGGCCGCACCCTCCACTGACAGGCCGCACCCTCCACTGACAGGCCGCACCCTCCATTGACAGGCCGCTCCCTCCACTGACAGGCCGCTCCCTCCACTGACAGGCCGCACCCTCCACTGACAGACCGCACCCTCCACTGACAGGCCGCTCCCTCCACTGACAGGCCGCTCCCTCCACTGACAGGCCGCACCCTCCACTGACAGGCCGCACCCTCCACTAACAGGCCGCTCCCTCCACTGACAGGCCGCACCCTCCACTGACAGGCCGCACCCTCCACTGACAGGCCGCACCCTCCACTGACAGGCCGCACCCTCCACTGACAGGCCGCACCCTCCACTGACAGGCCGCTCCCTCCACTGACAGGCCGCACCCGCCACTGACAGGCCGCACCCTCCACAGGTTCCTCCGTAAAAAGGGTTCTACATGGAACCCAATAGAGTTCTACCTGGAACCAAAACAGGGTTCTTCTAAGGATTCTCCTATGGGGACGGACAGAGGACCCTTTTAGGTTCTAGATGGCACATCATTTCTAACAGTCTAGGCTACTTGTTCAAGAGCTAGATAGGAAGAGATAGGACAGAGGAGTTGACAGCGGAGATGTGTGAATTGCGCATGAAGGGAACAGTGATATGTTTAAGTTAGAAGTTAATTAATAAATGAATGAACCATTCGTATAGCCTACATATTAAGGTATATATTACAGGCCTGCTTAAGTGAATTTAGGCCTAGATCCCCTGTGCTATAGGCAACCCTAAAAGACAGAGATCCTTAAAGACAGAGATCCTTAAAGACAGAGACCCTAAAAGACAGAGACCCTTAAAGGCAGAGACCCTTAAAGGCAGAGACCCTTAAAGGCAGAGACCCTTAAAGACAGAGACCCTTAAAGACAGAGACCCTTAAAGACAGAGACCCTAAAAGACAGAGACCCTTAAAGACAGAGACCCTAAAAGACAGAGACCCTAAAAGACAGAGACCCTAAAAGACAGAGACCCTAAAAGACAGAGACCCTTAAAGACAGAGACCCTTAAAGACAGAGACCCTTAAAGACAGAGACCCTTAAAGACAGTGACCCTTATCAATAGATGGTTGAACATATTTAGATAAAGCCCTCAAATTAAAATGTTGGCCTAGTGTCAACATAACCACCATCACTTAACTAAAATTGATCAACATGGGGCGGCAGGTAGCCTAGTGGTTAGAGCGTTGGGCCAGTAACCGAAGGTTGCTAGATCGAATCCCCGAGCTGACAAGGTAAAAAATCTGTCCCCTGAACAAGGCAGTAAACACACTGTTCATAGGCTGTCATTGTAAATAAGAATTTGTTCTTAACTGACTTGTCGAGTTAAATAAAGGTTAAATCAAAACAGCTGCTCACTAGACTATGGACAGGTTGTGTGTGTTCAATGTCATCTTCATATAGCCTATTTATCACAGCTGTCTCTATATCTCCCCATTTAAAACCTTCCCTCATCAATTCATATGACAGGCTACGTTCATTTAGCATTATCTTATAACATAGACTCGTTTTTTGATTTCTCACAGAAAGGATTTGAATGCTAAAGCAAAGTTGTTGTTTTTTGAATACTTTTATTTATTTTTGGGGGAGATAGGAGAAATGTGATTTGCTTATGTGTCCTGAGTGAGATACGCTGCAGGCAGCTTTGATTGATGGGTCCTATTAGGTGGGTGTGCTGATTAACCATGACCATTCAGAAAGCTACTGTCTGGACTTCATCTCTTATCAATCAGATTTAAAGAAAACCGTAGGCAGAAAGTGAGGGTCAGCATATGTGCGAAAATCACTACAGGTGCCAGTTCCTCGTTTCCTCTCATTAAACGTTGTGCAACTGACTACAGGTGCCAGTTCCTCGTTTCCTCTCATTAAACGTTGTGCAACTGACTACAGGTGCCAGTTCCTCGTTTCCTCTCATTAAACGTTGTGCAACTGACTACAGGTGCCAGTTCCTCGTTTCCTCTCATTAAACGTTGTGCAACTGACTACAGGTGCCAGTTCCTCGTTCCCTCTCATTAAACGTTGTGCAACTGACTACAGGTGCCAGTTCCTCGTTCCCTCTCATTAAACGTTGTGCAACTGACTACAGGTGCCAGTTCCTCGTTTCCTCTCATTAAACATTGTGCAACTGACTACAGGTGCCAGTTCCTCGTTCCCTCTCATTAAACGTTGTGCAACTGACTACAGGTGCCAGTTCCTCGTTCCCTCTCATTAAACGTTGTGCAACTGACTACAGGTGCCAGTTCCTCGTTCCCTCTCATTAAACGTTGTGCAACTGACTACAGGTGCCAGTTCCTCGTTCCCTCTCATTAAACGTTGTGCAACTGACTACAGGTGCCAGTTCCTCGTTTCCTCTCATTAAACGTTGTGCAACTGACTACAGGTGCCAGTTCCTCGTTTCCTCTCATTAAACGTTGTGCAACTGACTACAGGTGCCAGTTCCTCGTTTCCTCTCATTAAACGTTGTGCAACTGACTACAGGTGCCAGTTCCTCGTTCCCTCTCATTAAACGTTGTGCAACTGACTACAGGTGCCAGTTCCTCGTTCCCTCTCATTAAACGTTGTGCAACTGACTACAGGTGCCAGTTCTTCGTTCCCTCTCATTAAACGTTGTGCAACTGACTACAGGTGCCAGTTCCTCGTTCCCTCTCATTACACGTTGTGCAACTGACTACAGGTGCCAGTTCCTCGTTCCCTCTCATTAAACGTTGTGCAACTGACTACAGGTGCCAGTTCTTCGTTCCCTCTCATTAAACGTTGTGCAACTGACTACAGGTGCCAGTTCCTCGTTCCCTCTCATTAAACGTTGTGCAACTGACTACAGGTGCCAGTTCCTCGTTCCCTCTCATTAAACGTTGTGCAACTGACTACAGGTGCCAGTTCTTCGTTCCCTCTCATTAAACGTTGTGCAACTGACTACAGGTGCCAGTTCCTCGTTCCCTCTCATTAAACGTTGTGCAACTGACTACAGGTGCCAGTTCTTCGTTCCCTCTCATTAAACGTTGTGCAACTGACTACAGGTGCCAGTTCTTCGTTCCCTCTCATTAAACGTTGTGCAACTGACTACAGGTGCCAGTTCCTCGTTAACCGAGATCCTTTCATGATTGATCTTATCGGATGAAAAGCCTATCCTCATATTTTCAGTAGCATATCAATTTTTTTTACAGTGCTATATGATTTTTCTCTCGTTAATTCGTCCTCTCTAGCCACTTTGAACAACATATTGCCACTGAGAATGACCGCAGAAGTGTGGGTGAGGTAATGTGAATTTTGCAGAAAAGTAGAGGGGGAAAAATACATTAGTCTTGATGTGAATGGTTTTAGTGTGTGAAAAAAGGAATCTGTATTTTTTTCCAGAATTCGGACGAAAAGATCGCAACACAGTTGATGAGAAAAGGTCTTTACTGGGTTTGAGGCAGACCTAATATATAACTGGGTATGGGGAGGACCTAATATATAACTGGGTTTGGGGAGGACCTAATATATAACTGGGTTTGGGGAGGACCTAATATATAACTGGGTTTGAGGCAGACCTAATATATAACTGGGTTTGGGGCAGACCTAATATATAACTGGGTTTGGGGAGGACCTAATATATAACTGGGTTTGGGGCAGACCTAATATATAACTGGGTTTGGGGCAGACCTAATATATAACTGGGTTTGGGGAGGACCTAATATATAACTGGGTTTGGGGAGGACCTAATATATAACTGGGTATGGGGCAGACCTAATATATAACTGGGTTTGAGGCAGACCTAATATATAACTGGGTTTGGGGAGGACCTAATATATAACTGGGTTTGGGGTACACCTAATATATAACTGGGTTTGGGGAGGACCTAATATATAACTGGGTTTGGGGAGGACCTAATATATAACTGGGTTTGAGGCAGACCTAATATATTACTGGGTTTGAGGCAGACCTAATATATAACTGGGTTTGAGGCAGACCTAATATATAACTGGGTTTGAGGCACACCTAATATATAACTGGGTTTGGGGAGGACCTAATATATAGCTGGGTTTGGGGCAGACCTAATATATAACTGGGTTTGAGGAGGACCTAATATATAACTGGGTTTGAGGCAGACCTAATATATAACTGGGTTTGGGGAGGACCTAATATATAACTGGGTTTGAGGAGGACCTAATATATAACTGGGTTTGAGGCAGACCTAATATATAACTGGGTTTGAGGCAGACCTAATATATAACTGGGTTTGAGGAGGACCTAATATATAACTGGGTTTGAGGAGGACCTAATATATAACTGGGTTTGGGGAGGACCTAATATATAACTGGGTTTGAGGAGGACCTAATATATAACTGGGTTTGAGGCAGACCTAATATATAACTGGGTTTGAGGAGGACCTAATATATAACTGGGTTTGGGGAGGACCTAATATATAACTGGGTTTGGGGAGGACCTAATATATAACTGGGTTTGGGGAGGACCTAATATATAACTGGGTTTGAGGCAGACCTAATATATTACTGGGTTTGGGGCAGACCTAATATATAACTGGGTTTGAGGAGGACCTAATATATAACTGATTTTGGGGAGGACCTAATATATAACTGGGTTTGAGGCAGACCTAATATATAACTGGGTTTGGGGAGGACCTAATATATAACTGGGTTTGGGGCAGACCTAATATATAACTGGGTTTGGGGAGGACCTAATATATAACTGGGTTTGAGGCAGACCTAATATATAACTGGGTTTGGGGAGGACCTAATATATAACTGGGTTTGGGGAGGACCTAATATATAACTGGGTTTGAGGCAGACCTAATATATAACTGGGTTTGGGGAGGACCTAATATAAAACTGGGTTTGGGGAGGACCTAATATATAACTGGGTTTGGGGAGGACCTAATATATAACTGGGTTTGGGGAGGACCTAATATATAACTGGGTTTGGGGAGGACCTAATATATAACTGGGTTTGGGGAGGACCTAATATATAACTGGGTTTGGGGAGGACCTAATATATAACTGGGTTTGAGGCAGACCTAATATATAACTGGGTTTGGGGAGGACCTAATATATAACTGGGTTTGGGGAGGACCTTATATATAACTGGGTTTGGGGAGGACCTAATATATAACTGGGTTTGGGGCAGACCTAATATATAACTGGGTTTGGGGCAGACCTAATATATAACTGGGTTTGAGGCAGACCTAATATATTACTGGGTTTGGGGCAGACCTAATATATAACTGGGTTTGAGGAGGACCTAATATATAACTGGGTTTGGGGAGGACCTAATATATAACTGGGTTTGAGGCAGACCTAATATATAACTGGGTTTGGGGAGGACCTAATATATAACTGGGTTTGAGGCAGACCTAATATATAACTGGGTTTGGGGAGGACCTAATATATAACTGGGTTTGAGGCAGACCTAATATATAACTGGGTTTGGGGAGGACCTAATATATAACTGGGTTTGGGGAGGACCTAATATATAACTGGGTTTGGGGAGGACCTAATATATAACTGGGTTTGAGGAGGACCTAATATATAACTGGGTTTGAGGAGGACCTAATATATAACTGGGTTTGGGGAGGACCTAATATATAACTGGGTTTGGGGAGGACCTAATATATAACTGGGTTTGGGGAGGACCTAATATATAACTGGGTTTGGGGAGGACCTAATATATAACTGGGTTTGGGGAGGACCTAATATATAACTGGGTTTGAGGCAGACCTAATATATAACTGGGTTTGAGGCAGACCTAATACTTTAATGTGTCTATGCTGCAAACTAGTAGAGGACCATTCAAAAAAAAATTGATAAGAGAACTCAAACTAAAATATGTTTTAACTTAAATAAAAAAATATATAGTTTTCAGATATTTTGCTCCCAAAACATTCCAATATTTAAAGGTTTGAGGAGTTGGAAACTAAGAGCTTTTCTTATTAGGAAGGTTTGTGGTAGTCCTCTTCTTCTTGCTACGGTTAAAATAGAGTTGTAAAATGTAATGGGGCAAGCACCATGTGCTCTCTCACTGAACAAGAGAAGGAAAGAGGAAGATTCACAAGCAGATAAAGGACAAGAAGGAGTGAGATTTAAAGGATTAAAGAGAGACAGCATACAGACACTAGAGGACAGTATAAAGGAATGTAGATATATATATATATATATGCGAGAGAAAAAATCTGAAAGGTTATTTTTCTTTTTTTTTCTTCTTTTCCCTCATTATCTCTTCATCATTAGTTGACCTGGCTGGTGGCTGTACGTGAATCCTCTTCGAACACTGTCCAGGCTAAAAGTTCAAAGGTCAGAGTCTGAGAATTCAATCAATCAGGACAGCCTTTTGTCATTCAGTTCAAAGAGCAGGGCGAGCAGGGCGGGGCAAGGTTGCGAGGGTGACATGCTAGTTAGTGCAAAGGACAGGGTAGGTAGTACAGTCAGATAGGTAGGGATATAGTCCAGACCAGGCCCCAAGTCCCAGACTACAGTTACGTTGTCTTGGCTACAGCCTGGGTTTGAGCGTTGTAAGAGACGAACGAGTTGTGTTCAGCATCTTCCTCTCTCTCTTCCTCTTCCTCTGTGAGGTTATTTAGAGGTCAAGGGTTAATAATGGGAGGGGGGGACGGGGGGGGGGGGTGATCTGCTGGTTACCTAGAGGACGGGCTACTGCACTCGGAGGCGGGGCAACAGAACTGATGGGCGATTTCATCGTCTTCTTCATCTCTGAGAGAAAGACAAGCCATGGTAACATGTGTAGAGAGAGACAGACAGGCAATGGTAACATGTGTAGAGAGAGACAGACAGGCCATGGTAACATGTGTAGAGAGACAGACAGGTAATGGTAACATGTGTAGAGAGAGAGACAGGCCATGGTAACATGTGTAGAGACAGACAGGCCATGGTAACATGTGTAGAGAGAGACAGGCCATGGTAACATGTGTAGAGAGAGACAGGCCATGGTAACATGTGTAGAGAGAGACAGGCCATGGTAACATGTGTAGAGAGAGACAGGCCATGGTAACATGTAGAGAGAGAGACAGGCCATGGTAACATGTAGAGAGAGACAGGCCATGGTAACATGTGTAGAGAGAGACAGGCCATGGTAACATGTAGAGAGAGAGACAGGCCATGGTAACATGTGTAGAGAGAGAGACAGGCCATGGTAACATGTGTAGAGAGAGACAGACAGGCCATGGTAACATGTGTAGAGAGAGACAGGCCATGGTAACATGTAGAGAGAGAGACAGGCCATGGTAACATGTAGAGAGACAGACAGGCCATGGTAACATGTGTAGAGAGAGAGACAGGCCATGGTAACATGTGTAGAGAGACAGACAGGCAATGGTAACATGTAGAGAGACAGACAGGCCATGGTAACATGTAGAGAGACAGACAGGCCATGGTAACATGTAGAGAGACAGACAGGCCATGGTAACATGTGTAGAGAGACAGACAGGCAATGGTAACATGTAGAGAGACAGACAGGCCATGGTAACATGTAGAGAGACAGACAGGCCATGGTAACATGTGTAGAGAGAGAGACAGGCCATGGTAACATGTAGAGAGAGACAGACAGGCCATGGTAACATGTAGAGAGAGAGACAGGCCATGGTAACATGTAGAGAGAGAGACAGGCCATGGTAACATGTAGAGAGAAAGACAGGCCATGATAACATGTGTAGAGAGAGAGACAGGCCATGGTAACATGTAGAGAGAGAGACAGGCCATGATAACATGTGTATAGAGAGAGACAGGCCACGGTAACATGTAGAGAGAGACAGACAGGCCATGGTAACATGTGTAGAGAGAGAGACAGGCCATGGTAACATGTAGAGAGAGACAGGCCACGGTAACATGTAGAGAGACAGACAGGCCATGGTAACATGTGTAGAGAGAGACAGGCCATGGTAACATGTGTAGAGAGAGACAGGCCATGGTAACATGTGTAGAGAGAGACAGACAGGCCATGGTAACATGTGTAGAGAGAGACAGACAGGCCATGGTAACATGTGTAGAGACAGACAGACAGATGTTGAGACAGAAGCAAAGGGAACAAAGACAAGCAGAGAGAAGGAAAGAAGAAATGCAATACGTTAACCTCTAGTGTTATAACAGTAGTTGACCACTAGATGTCAGGCTTGCAGCATGGAGAACAGTCTAATACTAATACATGTATACTACTACAGCTACAGTAACATGCATAATACTACAGCTACAGTAACATGTATAATACTACAGCTACAGTAACATGTATACTACTACAGCTACAGTAACATGTATACTACTACAGCTACAGTAACATGTATACTACTACAGCTACAGTAACATGTATACTACTACAGCTACAGTAACATGTATACTACTACAGCTACAGTAACATGTATAATACTACAGCTACAGTAACATGTATAATACTACAGCTACAGTAACATGTATACTACTACAAGTACAGTAACATGTATAGTACTACAGCTACAGTAAAATGTATAATACTACAGCTACAGTAACATGTATAATACTACAGTAACATGTATAATACTACAGTAACCTGTATAATACTACAGCTACAGTAACATGTATAATACTACAGTAACATGTATAATACTACAGTAACATGTATAATACTACAGTAACATGTATACTACTACAGCTACAGTAACATGTATAATACTACAGTAACATGTATAATACTACAGCTACAGTAACATGTATAATACTACAGTAACATGTATAATAATACAGCTACAGTAACATGTATAATACTACAGTAACATGTATACTACTACAGTAACATGTATAATACTACAGTAACATGTATAATACTACAGTAACATGTATAATACTACAGCTACAGTAACATGTATAATACTACAGTAACATGTATACAGCTACAGTAACATGTATACTACTACAGTAACATGTATACTACTACAGTAACATGTATACTACTACAGTAACATGTATAATACTACAGTAACATGTATAATACTACAGTAACATGTATAATACTACAGCTACAGTAACATGTATAATACTACAGCTACAGTAACATGTATAATCCTACAGCTACAGTAACATGTATACTACTACAGTAACATGTATACTACTACAGTAACATGTATAATACTACAGTAACATGTATACTACTACAGTAACATGTATAATACTACAGTAACATGTATAATACTACAGTAACATGTACACTACTACAGTAACATGTATACTACTACAGTAACATGTATAATACTACAGTAACATGTATACTACTACAGTAACATGTATAATACTACAGTAACATGTATAATACTACAGTAACATGTATACTACTACAGCTACAGTAACATGTATACTACTACAGCTACAGTAACATGTATAATACTACAGCTACAGTAACATGTATAATACTACAGCTACAGTAACATGTATACTACTACAGTAACAGTCGCCTTCTCCTTCTTGGGATATCGGATCGGCCAACAGTGAGTGGTTATGGAGGAGAGTAAGGTAGATGCAATCAGGTCATGGCCAGTCCTAACCTCCATAAAGGGACAACAACAGTTTTTGGGGTTTGCCAACTTCTACTGCCGCTTCATTAGGAAATTCAGCTCCATCGCCGGTGAGAGTACTCTCACCTCTAAGGTGGTCGCCGTAAGTTGGGGTGGAATCCTGCAGTCGATGAGGCCTTCCACCTACTGAAGAGGCGTTTCACCTCCGCCCAGTTGCTGAAACACCAAGAACCTACGCTGCCCTTCGTGGTGGAGGTGGACGCCTCAGAAGTGGGCGTAGGGGCTGTCCTGTCACAACGTCAAGGTAATCCACAAAAAATGTTATTCATGTGCATACTACTCTAAAAAAAAGTGTCTCCTGCAGAAAGGAAGCATGATGTCAGTGATCGGGAGCTCCTGGCGGTGAAGTTGTCATTAGAGGTGGGGAGACACTGGCTGGAGGGCGCCACGGACCCGTTTCTCATCCTCACCGACCATCGGAACCTGAAGTATATATGGACAGCGAGGCGGCCGGACCCGCGCCAAGCAAGGTGTGCCATTTTCTTTACTAGATTCAATTTCACCCTGTCATACCGCCCAGGTTCAAAGAACATCAAAGCCGATGCCCTGTCCCGTCTCCACGATTCGGGTGAGGTTCCGGTCCTTTGTGTGCCCATCATACCTCTCTCCCGAATCGTTGCCCGAGTGTTGTGGGACATAGACGTGGACATCTACCGGGGTCTGTAGTGGGAACCCACGCCCTACTACCTGTCCTCTGGGGTGTACCTACGTTCCCACGAGGTAAGGGATCGGCTATTGATCTGGGCGAACACATCCCTTGCCGCTGGACACCCAGGTATCACCCGCACCACTCAATCCATCTCTGTTAAGTACTGGTGACCCACCTTGGCGCAGGACGTCACCTGCTACATCAACTCCTGCTCCGTATATGCTCAACCCAAGTCTCCTCGGCACTGTTCCAGCAGGTCTTCCGGAATTATGGCCTTCCAGAGGACATCGTCGCCGACTGTGGTCCCCAATTCACGTTACGAGTATGGAGAGCCTTCATGGAGAAGCTGGGGGTCACGGTCAGCATCACATCCGGGTACCGGCCTCACATCCGGGTACCGGCCTCACATTCGGGTACCGGCCTCAGTCCAACATCAGGTGGAGAGGACCAACCAGGAGCTGGGGAGGTTCCTGAGGAGTCACTGTCAGAACCGGCAGAGGGATTCGGCCTGGTATCTTCGCTGGGTGGAGTACACCCAGAACTCACTTCATCACTGCTCCACCGGGTTTCCTCCCTTCCAATGTGTCCTGGGGTACCAGCCGGCACTGGCCCCTAGGCCAGACCGAAGCCCCTGCGGTGGACGAGTGGTTCACCATCCTGGTGATCGCATCTGGCTCTCCACCAGGGACCTCCCGCTCCGCCTGTCCTGCCGGAAGCTAAGCCCCCGGTTTGTGGGGCCATTCAAAGTCCTCTAGATGGTCAATGAGGTAACTTACCAACTACAGTTTCCCACTAACTACAGGATCTCACCCTCTTTTCACGTTTCCCTCCTCAGGCCGGTGGTTCATGGTCCCCTGGCTGATGCCCCCACGACACACGCTCCGGCTCCCCTGGACATCTAGAGGGGTCATGCTTATGATGTCAGATCCCTCCTGGACTCCAGACGTTGTGGGAGTTGGCTTCAGTACCTGGTGGACTGGGAGGGGTACGGTCCAGAGGAGCGGTGTGGGGTTCGGTGGACTGGGAGGGGTACGGTCCAGAGGAGCGGTGTGGGTTTCGGTGGACTGGGAGGGGGACGGTCCAGAGGAGCGGTGTGGGTTTCGGTGGACTGGGAGGGGGACGGTCCAGAGGAGCGGTGTGGGTTTCGGTGGACTGGGAGGGGGACGGTCCAGAGGAGCGGTGTGGGTTTCGGTGGACTGGGAGGGGTACGGTCCAGAGGAGCGGTGTGGGTTTCGGTGGACTGGGAGGGGTACGGTCCAGAGGAGCGGTGTGGGTTTCGGTGGACTGGGAGGGGTACGGTCCAGAGGAGCGGTGTGGGTTTCGGTGGACTGGGAGGGGGGCGGTCCAGAGGAGCGGTGTGGGTTTCGGTGGACTGGGAGGGGTACGGTCCAGAGGAGCGCTGTGGGTTTCGGTGGACTGGGAGGGGTACGGTCCAGAGGAGCGCTGTGGGTTTCGGTGGACTGGGAGGGGTACGGTCCAGAGGAGCGCTGTGGGTTTCGGTGGACTACATTCTAGATCTCAACATAATCCAAGATTTTCACCTTCGCCGTCCGGACCGGCCTGATCCTCATCCTCCTGGCCATCCTCCTGGCCGGCGTCGTCCTGCGTCTGGAGCCGCGCAGCTCTCACTTCTACTCCCGCTCTCCCCCTACGGTGTTCGACTTCACCAGTCTACTAACCACCGGTCCTGGCAACCCATCATTACACACACCTGGCAACCTTCATTACCCACACCTGCGCCTCATCATTAGGCATACCATCACTACCCTGATTACTCCCCCTTTAAATACTGTGTCTCCTTCCCTGAAGATATAGTTAATAATTTAAACAATCCTATAAAGGAATGTCATAGGTTTACAAACATTTTAATATGACTAAGGAGCTTGGGATGGATACAAAAGAGAACACGGAGGAGGGAAAGAGAGGATTGGCGATATGAAGAAGGGTAGAAGAGATGGGGTGGGGGTTAGGCGGGTTGGGGTGCCATGGGGTGCCATGGGTAGACCTATATGCGTGAAAGAGACGGGGACTCTGGGCCTTACAAGGGGGTGCGTTCCTAGTAGTCTTCATTGCAGCAAATCATCAGATCTCACAACTCCCAAGGAGAAGCGGACAACGTCTGAGGAGCTTCAGGTAACTGCCAATATAATGGAAACACTTGAGTGAATTATGGATACAAAGTATATTGAAAGCAGGTGCTTCCACACAGGTGTGGTTCCTGAGTTAATTTAGCAACTAACATCCCAGCATGCTTAGGGTCATGTATAAAAATGCTGGGAAAGGCCATGATTTTGGTTACCATGGCTGTGCCCCCATCTACAGGGCACGAGTGGTCACTGAATGGTTTAATGAGCATGAAAATATGTTTTTATTTTTTATTCTTTATTTAACCAGGTAGGCCAGTTGAGAACAAGTTCTCATTTACAACTGCGACCTGGCCAAGATAAAGCAAAGCAGTTCGACACATACAACAACACAGAGTTACACATGGAGTAAACAAAACATACAGTCAATAATACTGTAGGATAAAGGTCTATATACAGTGTGTGCAAATGAGGTAGGATACGGGAGGTAAGGCAATAAAATAGGCCATAGTGGCGAGGTAATTACAATATAGCAATTAAACACTGGAGTGATAGATGTGCAGAAGATGAATGTGCAAGTAGAGATACTGGGGTGCAAAGGAGCAAAAAAAAAAAAAAAAAAACTGTATGGGGATGAGGTAGTTGGATGGGCTATTTACAGATGGGCTATGTAAACCCAATACCATCTCAGTCACCAGATCTCAACACAATTGAACACTTATGGGAGATTCTGGAGCTTGAGACTTCTGTTTTCCCATCAACAAAACACCAAATTATGGAATTTCTTGTGGAAGAATGGTGTCGCATCCCTCCAATAGAGTTCCAGACACTTGTAGAATCTGTGCCAAGGTGTATTGAAGCTGTTTTGGCCATTGGTGACCCAACACCCTATTTAAGACACATTATGTTGGTGTTTCCTTTATTCTGGCAGTTACCTGTTCATTTATATGATAGAAGATTTTCTCTAAGACAGGGTTTCCCTAACATCTCCTAGGAGTGCTCCCAGTCATTCCACTTCTCTGATGTTTTCCAGAACGAGCAGTCTGGTGTTTTGAGTAAAAGAGAGAGAGAGAGAGAGAGAGAGAGAGAGAGAGAGAGAGAGAGAGGGAGAGAGAGAGAGAGGTGGTGAAGTAAGTCAGGTGTTCTGTCTAAGAGAGAGACAGAGAGAGCGAGAGAGAGAGAGCGAGAGAGAGAGAGAGAGAGAGAGAGAGAGAGAGAGAGAGAGAGAGAGAGAGAGAGAGAGAGAGAGGTGAAGCACATCAGGTGTCCTGTCTAAGAGAGAGAGAGAGAGAGAGAGAGAGAGAGAGAGAGAGAGAGAGAGAGGTGGGGAAGTAAGTCAGGTGCTTTGCTACAGAAGCTGCCCTTCCAGATGGCAATAGAGATGTGATTAACTCTGCAACGAGGTCAATGTTGTGATCACTAATTATATGCCGGGGGGATAATTACACACTCCTAAGTTACATTGTTTACTAACAGGTCTTTGAGAGGGCTGAAGGATCCTACATGTTATGCACCAGGAAGTGGAAAGGAGTGAAGGCTCAGGCTTGGCCTTTGGCTCATTGAGTCATGGGGTTGAGAGAGGGAGAGGTACCGAGTGGAGGATTGGAAGAGGAGTGGAGGGTTGGAAGAGGACTGGAGGATTGGTGGAGGAGTGGAAGAGGAGAGGAGGATTGGAAGAGGAGTGGAGGATTGGAAGAGGAGTGGAGGATTGGAAGAGGATTGGAGGGTTGGAAGAGGAGTGGAGGGTTGGAAGAGGAGTGGAGGGTTGGAAGAGGAGTGGAGGGTTGGAAGAGGAGTGGAGGGTTGGAAGAGGAGTGGAGGGTTGGAAGAGGAGCGGAGGATTGGAAGAGGAGCGGAGGGTTGGAAGAGGAGTGGAGGGTTGGAAGAGGAGTGGAGGGTTGGAAGAGGAGTGGAGGGTTGGAAGAGGAGTGGAGGATTGGAAGAGGAGTGGAGGGTTGGAAGAGGAGTGGAGGGTTGGAAGAGGAGTGGAGGGTTGGAAGAGGAGTGGAGGGTTGGAAGAGGAGTGGAGGGTTGGAAGAGGAGTGGAGGGTTGGAAGAGGAGTGGAGGATTAGAGTGGAGAAGTGGAGGAGAGGAGTGGAGGGAAGGAGTGGAGGAGAGGAGATGGAGGAGATGGAGGAGTGGAGTGGAAGAGTGGAGGAGTAGAGTGGAGGAGAGTGGAGGAGAGGAGTGGAGGGTTGGAAGACGAGTGGAGGATTGGAAGAGGAGTGGAGGGCTGGAAGAGGAGTGGAGGATTGGAAGAGGAGTGGAGGATTGGAAGAGGAGTGGAGGGTTGGAAGAGGAGTGGAGGGTTGGAAGAGGAGTGGAGGATTGGAGTGGAGAAGTGGAGGAGAGGAGTGGAGGGAAGGAGTGGAGAAGAGGAGATGGAGGAGAGGAGATGGAGGAGTGGAGTGGAAGAGTGGAGGAGTGGAGTGGAGGAGAGTGGAGGAGAGGAGTGGAGGGTTGGAAGAGGAGTGGAGGATTGGAAGAGGAGTGGAGGGTTGGAAGAGGAGTGGAGGATTGGAAGAGGAGTGGAGGGTTGGAAGAGGAGTGGAGGGTTGGAAGAGGAGTGGAGGGTTGGAAGAGGAGTGGAGGGTTGGAAGAGGAGCGGAGGATTGGAAGAGGAGCGGAGGGTTGGAAGAGGAGCGGAGGGTTGGAAGAGGAGTGGAGGGTTGGAAGAGGAGTGGAGGGTTGGAAGAGGAGTGGAGGGTTGGAAGAGGAGTGGAGGATTGTGGATCTATAGTGAGGGACTAATAGGATTGCAAAATTCCCCAACGTTTTTCAGAGAATCTGGGTAAATGGGATTCCTGTAATCGGGAAG
>NC_092102.1:51851548-51874048 GCF_045679555.1 Salvelinus alpinus | reverse complement strand
CCCAGCCACAGTACCCAGCCATAAACCAGGACAGAAAGACACACAGTACCCAGCCATAAACCAGGACAGAAAGACACACAGTACCCAGCCATAAACCAGGACAGAAAGGCACACAGTACCCAGCCACAGTACCCAGTCATAAACCAGGACAGAAAGACACACAGTACCCAGCCACAGTACCCAGTCATAAACCAGGACAGAAAGGCACACAGTACCCAGCCATAAACCAGGACAGAAAGACACACAGTACCCAGCCATAAACCAGGACAGAAAGACACACAGTACCCAGCCATAAACCAGGACAGAAAGGCACACAGTACCCAGCCATAAACCAGGACAGAAAGACACACAGTACCCAGCCATAAACCAGGACAGAAAGACACACAGTACCCAGCCATAAACCAGGACAGAAAGACACACAGTACCCTGTCATAAACCAGGACAGAAAGACACACAGTACCCAGCCATAAACCAGGACAGAAAGGCACACAGTACCCAGCCATAAACCAGGACAGAAAGGCACACAGTACCCGGCCATAAACCAGGACAGAAAGACACACAGTACCCAGCCATAAACCAGGACAGAAAGACACACAGTACCCAGCCATAAACCAGGACAGAAAGACACACAGTACCCAGCCATAAACCAGGACAGAAAGACACACAGTACCCTGCCATAAACCAGGACAGAAAGGCACACAGTACCCGGCCATAAACCAGGACAGAAAGACACACAGTACCCTGTCATAAACCAGGACAGAAAAACACACAGTACCCAGCCATAAACCAGGACAGAAAGACACACAGTACCCAGCCATAAACCAGGACAGAAAGGCACACAGTACCCAGCCATAAACCAGGACAGAAAGGCACACAGTACCCAGCCATAAACCAGGACAGAAAGACACACAGTACCCTGTCATAAACCAGGACAGAAAGACACACAGTACCCAGCCATAAACCAGGACAGAAAGACACACAGTACCCAGCCATAAACCAGGACAGAAAGGCACACAGTACCCAGCCATAAACCAGGACAGAAAGACACACAGTACCCAGCCACAGTACCCAGCCATAAACCAGGACAGAAAGACACACAGTACCCAGCCATAAACCAGGACAGAAAGACACACAGTACCCAGCCATAAACCAGGACAGAAAGGCACACAGTACCCAGCCACAGTACCCAGTCATAAACCAGGACAGAAAGACACACAGTACCCAGCCACAGTACCCAGTCATAAACCAGGACAGAAAGGCACACAGTACCCAGCCATAAACCAGGACAGAAAGACACACAGTACCCAGCCATAAACCAGGACAGAAAGACACACAGTACCCAGCCATAAACCAGGACAGAAAGGCACACAGTACCCAGCCATAAACCAGGACAGAAAGACACACAGTACCCAGCCATAAACCAGGACAGAAAGACACACAGTACCCAGCCATAAACCAGGACAGAAAGACACACAGTACCCTGTCATAAACCAGGACAGAAAGACACACAGTACCCAGCCATAAACCAGGACAGAAAGGCACACAGTACCCAGCCATAAACCAGGACAGAAAGGCACACAGTACCCAGCCATAAACCAGGACAGAAAGACACACAGTACCCAGCCATAAACGAGGACAGAAAGACACACAGTACCCAGCCACAGTACCCAGCCATAAACCAGGACAGAAAGACACACAGTACCCAGCCATAAACCAGGACAGAAAGACACACAGTACCCAGCCATAAACCAGGACAGAAAGGCACACAGTACCCAGCCACAGTACCCAGTCATAAACCAGGACAGAAAGACACACAGTACCCAGCCACAGTACCCAGTCATAAACCAGGACAGAAAGGCACACAGTACCCAGCCATAAACCAGGACAGAAAGACACACAGTACCCAGCCATAAACCAGGACAGAAAGACACACAGTACCCAGCCATAAACCAGGACAGAAAGGCACACAGTACCCAGCCATAAACCAGGACAGAAAGACACACAGTACCCAGCCATAAACCAGGACAGAAAGACACACAGTACCCAGCCATAAACCAGGACAGAAAGACACACAGTACCCTGTCATAAACCAGGACAGAAAGACACACAGTACCCAGCCATAAACCAGGACAGAAAGGCACACAGTACCCAGCCATAAACCAGGACAGAAAGGCACACAGTACCCGGCCATAAACCAGGACAGAAAGACACACAGTACCCAGCCATAAACCAGGACAGAAAGACACACAGTACCCAGCCATAAACCAGGACAGAAAGACACACAGTACCCAGCCATAAACCAGGACAGAAAGACACACAGTACCCTGCCATAAACCAGGACAGAAAGGCACACAGTACCCGGCCATAAACCAGGACAGAAAGACACACAGTACCCTGTCATAAACCAGGACAGAAAGACACACAGTACCCAGCCATAAACCAGGACAGAAAGACACACAGTACCCAGCCATAAACCAGGACAGAAAGGCACACAGTACCCAGCCATAAACCAGGACAGAAAGGCACACAGTACCCAGCCATAAACCAGGACAGAAAGACACACAGTACCCTGTCATAAACCAGGACAGAAAGACACACAGTACCCAGCCATAAACCAGGACAGAAAGACACACAGTACCCAGCCATAAACCAGGACAGAAAGGCACACAGTACCCAGCCATAAACCAGGACAGAAAGGCACACAGTACCCAGCCATAAACCAGGACAGAAAGACACACAGTACCCTGTCATAAACCAGGACAGAAAGACACACAGTACCCAGCCATAAACCAGGACAGAAAGGCACACAGTACCCAGCCATAAACCAGGACAGAAAGACACACAGTACCCAGCCATAAACCAGGACAGAAAGACACACAGTACCCAGCCATAAACCAGGACAGAAAGACACACAGTACCCAGCCATAAACCAGGACAGAAAGACACACAGTACCCGGCCATAAACCAGGACAGAAAGACACACAGTACCCAGCCATAAACCAGGACAGAAAGACACACAGTACCCAGCCATAAACCAAGCATGTTAGAAGCAGACGTGGTTAGCAGCCATACGTAGCACACTGTGGTATACAAACATAGCAGGAGCAGCTAGCATTAGAACTGTTAGCAGGGTACAGTACACACAAAGAGCAGGTTAAGAGATGTATGAAGTACAGTGGTGTACTATATGTCTATTGGATAGGTAATATACTGATATACTTTATGTTTTTTTTTTTTATATATAAATTGCTTGGCTGGGCTAAAGAGAGAGTGGATTGTGGAGTCCACTGGAACAGAGTAAATAAGCATTTTGACGTCATAGATTGGTGACTTGTGGAATAGACACCGGCTGGAATGTGGTTTTAACCAATCAGCATCCAGGATTAGACCCACCCGTTGTATAAACTGATATAATGTCTATAGGATAGGTGATATACTGATATAATGTATATCTATAGGATAGATAGAGGGTTACAGGACAGATAGAGGGATACAGGACAGATAGAGTGATACAGGACAGATAGAGGGATACAGGACAGATAGAGGGATACAGGACAGATAGGGGGATACAGGACAGATAGGGGGATACAGGACAGATAGAGAGATACAGGACAGATAGAGGGATACAGGACAGATAGAGGGATACAGGACAGATAGAGGGATACAGGACAGATAGAGGGATACAGGACAGATAGAGGGATATAGTACAGAGAGATCAGTGGCGGCTGGTGGGAGGAGCTATAGGAGGAACGGTATCAAACACTTTGAACATATGGAAACCACGTGTTTGACTCTGTTCCATTAATTCCATTCCAGCCAATACAACGAGCCCCGTCCTCCTATAGCTCCTCCCACCAGCCATTACAACGAGCCCCGTCCTCCTATAGCTCCTCCCACCAGACGCCACTGATGCATATCTATAGACTAGATAGAGGCAGACTCCAGTCTGCTCTTGCCTCCAGACCCCTGTACTTCCCCCTGCAGCGGAGAACCCGGCAGCTCCTTCTACCTCCAGTGCGAGTATTGGCCAGCAGGAGATAGAGGAGGACATAACACCAATGGCTGGGTGGGTAATGAATGTGTCGGCTAAAGTGGAGCTCATTCACAACACTGACTAGAGAGGACGCTACACCCCTGTAGTAGGAGGAGGTGGGGACACATTTGTCAGACTTTATACACTGCTCAAAAAAATAAAGGGAACACTTAAACAACACAATGTAACTCCAAGTCATTCACAATTCTGTGAAATCAAACTGTCCACTTAGGAAGCAACACTGATTGACAATAAATTTCACATGCCGTTGTGCAAATGGAATAGACAACAGGTGGAAATTATAGGCAATTAGCAAGACACCCCCAATAAAGGAGTGGTTCTGCAGGTGGTGACCACAGACCACTTCTCAGTTCCTATGCTTCCTGGCTGATGTTTTGGTCACTTTTGAATGCTGGCGGTGCTTTCACTCTAGTGGTAGCATGAGACGGAGTCTACAACCCACACAAGTGGCTCAGGTAGTGCAGCTCATCCAGGATGGCACATCAATGCGAGCTGTGGCAAGAAGGTTTGCTGTGTCTGTCAGCGTAGTGTCCAGAGCATGGAGGCGCTACCAGGAGACAGGCCAGTACATCAGGAGACGTGGAGGAGGCCGTAGGAGGGCAACAACCGAGCAGCAGGACCGCTACCTCCGCCTTTGTGCAAGAAGGAGCAGGAGGAGCACTGCCAGAGCCCTGCAAAATGACCTCCAGCAGGCCAGAAATGTGCATGTGTCTGCTCAAACGGTCAGAAACAGACTCCATGAGGGTGGTATGAGGGCCCAACGTCCACAGGTGGGGGTTGTGCTTACAGCCCAACACCGTGCAGGACGTTTGGCATTTGCCAGAGAACACCAAGATTGGCAAATTCGCCACTGGCGCCCTGTGCTCTTCACAGATGAAAGCAGGTTCACACTGAGCACATGTGACAGACGTGACAGTCTGGAGACGCCGTGGAGAACGTTCTGCTGCCTGCAACATCCTCCAGCATGACCGGTTTGGCGGTGGGTCAGTCATGGTGTGGGGTGGCATTTCTTTGTGGGGCCGCACAGCCCTCCATGCGCTCGCCAGAGGTAGCCTGACTGCCATTAGGTACCGAGATGAGATCCTCAGACCCCTTGTGAGACCATATGCTGGTGCGGTTGGCCCTGGGTTCCTCCTAATGCAAGACAATGCTAGACCTCATGTGGCTGGAGTGTGTCAGCAGTTCCTGCAAGAGGTAGGCATTGATGCTATGGACTGGCCCGCCCGTTCCCCAGACCTGAATCGAATTGAGCACATCTGGGACATCATGTCTCGCTCCATCCACCAACGCCACGTTGCACCACAGACTGTCCAGGAGTTGGCGGATGCTTTAGTCCAGGTCTGGGAGGAGATCCCTCAGGAGACCATCCGCCACCTCATCAGGAGCATGCCCAGGCGTTGTAGGGAGGTCATACAGGCACGTGGAGGCCACACACACTACTGAGCCTCATTTTGACTTGTTTTAAGGACATTACATCAAAGTTGGATCAGCCTGTAGTGTGGTTTTCCACTTTAATTTTGAGTGTGACTCCAAATCCAGACCTCCATGGGTTGATAAATTTGATTTCCATTGATAATTTTTGTGTGATTTTGTTGTCAGCACATTCAACTATGTAAAGAAAAAAGTATTTAATAAGAATAGTTCATTCATTCAGATCTAGGATGTGTTATTTTAGTGTTCCCTTTATTTTTTTGAGCAGTGTATATAATCTTTACAGGTAGCCTAGCGATTAGAGTGTAGAGGCGGCAGGGTAACCTAGTGGTTAAAGCGTTAGGCCAGTAGCTGGATCGAATCTCCTGAGCTGACAAGGTAAAAAATCTGTCGTTCTGCCCTCGAGCAAGGCTGTTAACCGACTGGCGCCGAAGAGGTGGAAGTTGATTAAGGCAGCCCCCCCCCCCCCCGCACCTCTCTGATTCAGAGGGGTTGGGTTAAATGCGGAAGACACATTTCAGTTGGACAACTGACTAGGTATCCCCCCCTTTCCCTAATGTCCTGCTTAAAGATTGTAAAGCTGCAGTTTGGGGATTCATCACATTAGAAATATGTCTGAATTTTGTAATGTAACTTAAGTAGTTATACGTATGTCCCTTTTAATGACACCATATTGACTTCAGTTCACATACAAGTTTAATTATAGGCTCATTTGAGGATCACTATGCTACAGTACCTGCTGCTATAGAAATATATTACAGAAATATATACCTGCTGCTATAGAAATATGTTACAGAAATATATACCTGCTGCTATAGAAATATGTTACAGAAATATATACCTGCTTCTATAGAAATATGTTATAGAAATATATACCTGCTGCTATAGAAATATGTTACAGAAATATATACCTGCTTCTATAGAAATATGTTATAGAAATATATACCTGCTGCTATAGAAATATGTTATAGAAATATATACCTGCTGCTATAGAAATATGTTACAGAAATATATACCTGCTGCTATAGAAATATGTTATAGAAATATATACCTGCTGCTATAGAAATATGTTACAGAAATATATACCTGCTGCTATAGAAATATGTTACAGAAATATATACCTGCTGCTATAGAAATATGTTACAGAAATATATACCTGCTGCTATAGAAATATGTTACAGAAATATATACCTGCTGCTATAGAAATATGTTATAGAAATATATACCTGCTGCTATAGAAATATGTTACAGAAATATATACCTGCTTCTATAGAAATATGTTATAGAAATATATACCTGCTTCTATAGAAATATGTTACAGAAATATATATACCTGCTTCTATAGAAATATGTTATAGAAATATATACCTGCTGCTATAGAAATATGTTACAGAAATATATACCTGCTGCTATAGAAATATGTTATAGAAATATATACCTGCTGCTATAGAAATATGTTACAGAAATATATACCTGCTTCTATAGAAATATGTTATAGAAATATATACCTGCTGCTATAGAAATATGTTACAGAAATATATACCTGCTTCTATAGAAATATGTTATAGAAATATATACCTGCTGCTATAGAAATATGTTACAGAAATATATACCTGCTTCTATAGAAATATGTTATAGAAATATATACCTGCTGCTATAGAAATATGTTACAGAAATATATACCTGCTTCTATAGAAATATGTTATAGAAATATATACCTGCTGCTATAGAAATATGTTACAGAAATATATACCTGCTTCTATAGAAATATGTTATAGAAATATATACCTGCTGCTATAGAAATATGTTACAGAAATATATACCTGCTTCTATAGAAATATGTTATAGAAATATATACCTGCTGCTATAGAAATATGTTACAGAAATATATACCTGCTTCTATAGAAATATGTTATAGAAATATATACCTGCTGCTATAGAAATATGTTACAGAAATATATACCTGCTTCTATAGAAATATGTTATAGAAATATATACCTGCTGCTATAGAAATATGTTACAGAAATATATACCTGCTTCTATAGAAATATGTTATAGAAATATATACCTGCTGCTATAGAAATATGTTACAGAAATATATACCTGCTTCTATAGAAATATGTTATAGAAATATATACCTGCTGCTATAGAAATATGTTACAGAAATATATACCTGCTTCTATAGAAATATGTTATAGAAATATATACCTGCTGCTATAGAAATATGTTACAGAAATATATACCTGCTTCTATAGAAATATGTTATAGAAATATATACCTGCTGCTATAGAAATATGTTACAGAAATATATACCTGCTGCTATAGAAATATGTTACAGAAATATATACCTGCTGCTATAGAAATATGTTACAGAAATATATACCTGCTGCTATAGAAATATGTTATAGAAATATATACCTGCTTCTATAGAAATATGTTATAGAAATATATACCTGCTTCTATAGAAATATGTTATAGAAATATATACCTGCTGCTATAGAAATATGTTATAGAAATATATACCTGCTTCTATAGAAATATGTTATAGAAATATATACCTGCTGCTATAGAAATATGTTACAGAAATATATACCTGCTGCTATAGAAATATGTTACAGAAATATATACCTGCTTCTATAGAAATATGTTATAGAAATATATACCTGCTGCTATAGAAATATGTTACAGAAATATATACCTGCTGCTATAGAAATATGTTACAGAAATAGATACCTGCTGCTATAGAAATATATACCTGCTGCTATAGAAATATGTTACAGAAATATATACCTGCTGCTATAGAAATATGTTATAGAAATATATACCTGCTGCTATAGAAATATGTTACAGAAATATATACCTGCTGCTATAGAAATATGTTATAGAAATATATACCTGCTGCTATAGAAATATGTTATAGAAATATATACCTGCTGCTATAGAAATATGTTACAGAAATATATACCTGCTTCTATAGAAATATGTTATAGAAATATATACCTGCTGCTATAGAAATATGTTATAGAAATATATACCTGCTGCTATAGAAATATGTTACAGAAATATATACCTGCTTCTATAGAAATATGTTACAGAAATATATACCTGCTTCTATAGAAATATGTTATGGAAATATATACCTGCTTCTATAGAAATATGTTATAGAAATATATACCTGCTGCAGTTGAAATATGTTATGGAAATATATACCTGCTTCTATAGAAATATGTTATAGAAATATATACCTGCTGCTATAGAAATATGTTATAGAAATATATACCTGCTGCTATAGAAATATGTTACAGAAATATATACCTGCTTCTATAGAAATATGTTACAGAAATATATACCTGCTGCTATAGAAATATGTTACAGAAATATATACCTGCTTCTATAGAAATATGTTATAGAAATATATACCTGCTGCAGTTGAAATATGTTATGGAAATATATACCTGCTTCTATAGAAATATGTTATAGAAATATATACCTGCTGCAGTTGAAATATGTTATGGAAATATATACCTGCTTCTATAGAAATATGTTACAGAAATATATACCTGCTTCTATAGAAATATGTTATAGAAATATATACCTGCTGCAGTTGAAATATGTTATGGAAATATATACCTGCTTCTATAGAAATATGTTATAGAAATATATACCTGCTGCAGTTGAAATATGTTATGGAAATATATACCTGCTTCTATAGAAATATGTTATGGAAATATATACCTGCTTCTATAGAAATATGTTATGGAAATATATACCTGCTGCTATAGAAATATGTTACAGAAATATATACCTGCTTCTATAGAAATATGTTATAGAAATATATACCTGCTGCTATAGAAATATGTTACAGAAATATATACCTGCTTCTATAGAAATATGTTATAGAAATATATACCTGCTGCTATAGAAATATGTTACAGAAATATATACCTGCTTCTATAGAAATATGTTATAGAAATATATACCTGCTGCTATAGAAATATGTTACAGAAATATATACCTGCTGCTATAGAAATATGTTACAGAAATATATACCTGCTGCTATAGAAATATGTTACAGAAATATATACCTGCTGCTATAGAAATATGTTATAGAAATATATACCTGCTTCTATAGAAATATGTTATAGAAATATATACCTGCTTCTATAGAAATATGTTATAGAAATATATACCTGCTGCTATAGAAATATGTTATAGAAATATATACCTGCTTCTATAGAAATATGTTATAGAAATATATACCTGCTGCTATAGAAATATGTTACAGAAATATATACCTGCTGCTATAGAAATATGTTACAGAAATATATACCTGCTTCTATAGAAATATGTTACAGAAATATATACCTGCTGCTATAGAAATATGTTACAGAAATATATACCTGCTTCTATAGAAATATGTTATAGAAATATATACCTGCTGCTATAGAAATATGTTACAGAAATATATACCTGCTGCTATAGAAATATGTTACAGAAATAGATACCTGCTGCTATAGAAATATATACCTGCTGCTATAGAAATATGTTACAGAAATATATACCTGCTGCTATAGAAATATGTTATAGAAATATATACCTGCTGCTATAGAAATATGTTACAGAAATATATACCTGCTGCTATAGAAATATGTTATAGAAATATATACCTGCTGCTATAGAAATATGTTATAGAAATATATACCTGCTGCTATAGAAATATGTTACAGAAATATATACCTGCTTCTATAGAAATATGTTATAGAAATATATACCTGCTGCTATAGAAATATGTTATAGAAATATATACCTGCTGCTATAGAAATATGTTACAGAAATATATACCTGCTTCTATAGAAATATGTTACAGAAATATATACCTGCTTCTATAGAAATATGTTATGGAAATATATACCTGCTTCTATAGAAATATGTTATAGAAATATATACCTGCTGCAGTTGAAATATGTTATGGAAATATATACCTGCTTCTATAGAAATATGTTATAGAAATATATACCTGCTGCTATAGAAATATGTTATAGAAATATATACCTGCTGCTATAGAAATATGTTACAGAAATATATACCTGCTTCTATAGAAATATGTTACAGAAATATATACCTGCTGCTATAGAAATATGTTACAGAAATATATACCTGCTTCTATAGAAATATGTTATAGAAATATATACCTGCTGCAGTTGAAATATGTTATGGAAATATATACCTGCTTCTATAGAAATATGTTATAGAAATATATACCTGCTGCAGTTGAAATATGTTATGGAAATATATACCTGCTTCTATAGAAATATGTTACAGAAATATATACCTGCTTCTATAGAAATATGTTATAGAAATATATACCTGCTGCAGTTGAAATATGTTATGGAAATATATACCTGCTTCTATAGAAATATGTTATAGAAATATATACCTGCTGCAGTTGAAATATGTTATGGAAATATATACCTGCTTCTATAGAAATATGTTACAGAAATATATACCTGCTTCTATAGAAATATGTTATAGAAATATATACCTGCTGCAGTTGAAATATGTTATGGAAATATATACCTGCTTCTATAGAAATATGTTATAGAAATATATACCTGCTGCAGTTGAAATATGTTATGGAAATATATACCTGCTTCTATAGAAATATGTTATGGAAATATATACCTGCTTCTATAGAAATATGTTATGGAAATATATACCTGCTTCTATAGAAATATGTTATGGAAATATATACCTGCTTCTATAGAAATATGTTATGGAAATATATACCTGCTGCAGTAACCAGTAACCAGTAGCTATATGTGAATAATCGTCCTCAAACTAGCAGTTTTTTCAGTGTGTATGTTTGTGTGTGTGTGCGTGTTTGTGTGTGTTTGTGTGTTTGTGTGTATGTTTGTGTGTGCGTGCGTGCCAGTGTGTGTGTTTGTGAATGTGTGTTTGTGTGTGTGTGTGCCTGCCTGCCTGCCTGTGTATAAAGCACAAAGCCATGATGTGCTTTTTTCAAATGTTAAAGGCCTTATGTAAGGCTCGTGAGGAAGTCAGAGACAAGCAGATTAGCTGGGGGTGTAAATAGACTTGGGAGTATAGAGAGAGAGAGAAAAAGTCTCAGGGCACATTTACAGATCACCACACTAGTTGGGCTTCAAATGAATATCTCAACGATAACCTTAAACAGGATATCTCTTATCGTCATGGTTAAGGTCAAACAGCTAAACGAGGATCCTGTTGAAGTGGAGAGGTGGAGGAAGTATTGTTTCACCATTATGTGCTAAGTAGTGCATAATACATTGATAATATAATAATAATAAATATATAATATCACAATTATAATAATAATATATGACATTTAGCCAAAGAGACTTACAGTTATGCCTGCATACATTTTTACATATGAGCTGGTCCATTTGAGCTGCTCCATCAGACATTATTGTGTCTCTCTCTTAAAAGAAACTACAGTTTGAAGGTGAAATAGTGACCTCTCCATTTCTATATATTACCTGTTTTATTCCAAGAATAATTTAAGACTGGGATAAAAAGCAATGAAAGTCAAACTTTACGCAGACAAGGTTTAGAAATGAGTGAATTTTTTTAACAGCAACCCCTGGATAGACTACAGAGATAAACTCTCAGCTAACACGCAGATGAGCAGGGACCCTGGGCATCTTTCTTTTGGTGTTTTTCCAGAGTCAGTAGAAAGGCCTCTTTAGTGTCCTATGTTTTCATAACTGTGACCTTAATAATTGCCTACCGTCTGTAAGCTGTTAGTTTCTTAACGACTGTTCCACTAGTCCAGATTGCATTAGAAACAGCTGCGGGGCTCCTCCCATGACCAAACATCAGACTCCTGAAATAACAATTGTCTATGTTTAATACTGAAGATACCTTCTTAGCCAGTTCTCTCATGTAAGAGGTATTTTGACCTACAATGACTTCCTAGTTGTAAGTAACGGTTTGAAATACTCCAAACCCAAGCTTCAACCTATTTCCCCATTGTGACGCCCAACTTCCCATTCACCTCATCCAACCCTCTCCAATCCACTACTAAAGCCTTTCTGTTTGACTCTGGGATATTGGGTGGAATCCTTAGTCTGGGAAATGAGGCGTCTTCATCTTGTGCCTTTTTGTAGTAACTCTTGAGCATAATCCCCTCTTCTGCTGACAGAGCCTTCCTGCAACTTTACAGCAGTTGTCCGACAATCCTTTCTGACCTCACCGCCAAATGTTCAGCCCCCCGTCCTCCATCCATGAATGTGGGCCCAGCCATATCCGTTAACTTCCTGAGGGCCCAGCCATCTCCATCAGGGTGATGATTTTGCTCTTCAGCAGCATCTTGGAGAAATGTGGACCAGCTTCAGTTGTACAGTCCAGTCTCGCCCCAAACACCAGAGGTTCCTCCAGCAGCCAATGTACTGACTCAACCTTAGTGTGTCTGGACACCTTCATTATACTCCAAACACCAGAGGTTCCTCCAGCAGCCAATGCACTGACTCAGCCTTAGTGTGTCTGGACACCTTCATTATTCTCCAAACCCTAAGAAGGCCTCTGTAAAACAGAGGCACTCTATCCCTAGAAATCTGGCTACTATCAACCAAAAATAAAGCCTTCTTTAAATCTAATCCCCCTACCTTCTGTAATACCAGACCTGCCACCCCTCTCCACACCACATTTTTCAGTCCATAAAGCACCTTTGAATAAACTGAAACCGTAAAGCAGCGGCCCTACTAGCAAGATGTACAAGACCTCTTTTGACAAATACAAAACACTTTGTGGAACCCAATGACATTTATCCCCCCCAAAAAATCTACAATAATTGCCTGTATCTTGGCCAGAAGGCCAGACGGTGGCTCTACACATGACAACCGATGCCACAGTGCAGAGACAACCACATTATTAACAATAATAGCGAGCGACATATGAGATAGCAACCAAAGCCATCTCCTCATCCTCCCTTCCACCATTTCAACCACCCCATTCCAATTTTTTTCCATTGTCTCCTCATCCCATAGATACACTCCGAGATACTTGAAACCTCCCTTACACCATTCCAACCCCCCCCCCCCCCCCGGCAAAGCCATGATCCAGCCAGACCATTTCCAAATCTGTAAAGCACAACTTTTTCCCCCCAATTTACCTTTTGCAGAGGATATTCCCTTAAACCGATCAACTCAAACTATCCACCTCCGCTTGATTTCTCACCAAAATGATTACATCATCAGCATATGCTGAGAGACGAATAGGAGGAATTTCCTCTGAAAGGTTCACCCCTTCAATGCGACTTCTAATGCTATTTAGTATTGTCTCTATAGCGATGGCATATAACATTCCTTCTAATGCTATTTAGTATTGTCTCTATAGCGATGGCATATAACATTCCCGACAACGGACACCCCTGCCTAATACCTCTACACACTTTAAAAGGAGCACTGAAGCCACCGTTAACATTCAATACACGTTCAATGTCACCGTATATCACCGTGATCACGGCAATAAAACCAGAGCTGAAACCAAACGCCTCCAAAGTGGCCCCAGAGGTATCGATGTTCAACTCGGTCAAATGCCTTTTCCTGATCAATTGACATTAGACCAGCATCTAACCCAAACGCCCTAGAGACATCCCCCCCCCCCCCCCCCCCCAAAAAATTTGTGAATCAGGGAAATGTTATCCACTATCTGCCTGCCGGGGAACACAGTAGGACTGGTCCGTGTGTATGATTTACCCCATCACCTCCCTCAGCCCAAAAATACTTTAAAAAAGTAAACAGGAAGCCCATCAATGCCCGGTGCCCTTCCATTTTCCATGCCTTTTAATGCAGTGTATAGCTCCTGCAACGACAATGGTTGCTCTAGCTCAACCTGAGCTTCTGCTGCCACCTGTGGGAGCCCATCAAGGAACTGCTGTGTCACTGTTATATCCTCTATATACTCACACGTGTAGAGCTCAGCATAGAACTCTACTGCCCTCTTCCTAATTTCACTAGGCTCCTGTCCAACAGCTGATTTGAGGCAATGAATAATTCATCTTTGTCCATTATTTTTCTCTAAACCAAAGAAAAATTTGGATGAGGCATCCATTTCAGAGATTCCCTGAAATGTACTTCTCACCAATGCCCCCTGTGCTCTGATACCCAGCAGGTCTGCCAACGCCCCCTGTGCTCTGATACCCAGCAGGTCTGCCAATGCCCCCTGGGCTCTGATACCCAGCAGGTCTGCCAATGCCCCCTGTGCTCTGAGACCCAGCAGGTCTGCCAACGCCCCCTGTGCTCTGATACCCAGCAGGTCTGCCAATGCCCCCTGGGCTCTGATACCCAGCAGGTCTGCCAATGCCCCCTGGGCTCTGATACCCAGCAGGTCTGCCAATGCCCCCTGTGCTCTGATACCCGGCAGGTCTGCCAATGTCCCCTGTGTTCTGATACCCATCAGGTCTGCCAATGCCCCCTGGGCTCTGATACCCGGCAGGTCTGCCAATGCCCCCTGGGCTCTGATACCCGGCAGGTCTGCCAATGCCCCCTGGGCTCTGATACCCAGCAGGTCTGCCAATGCCCCCTGTGTTCTGATACCCAGCAGGTCTGCCAATGCCCCCTGGGCTCTGATACCCGGCAGGTCTGCCAATGCCCCCTGGGCTCTGATACCCGGCAGGTCTGCCAATGCCCCCTGGGCTCTGATACCCGGCAGGTCTGCCAATGCCCCCTGGGCTGATACCCGGCAGGTCTGCCAATGCCCCCTGTGTTCTGATACCCGGCAGGTCTGCCAATGCCCCCTGGGCTCTGATACCCAGCAGGTCTGCCAATGCCCCCTGGGCTCTGATACCCGGCAGGTCTGCCAATGCCCCCTGTGTTCTGATACCCAGCAGGTCTGCCAATGCCCCCTGTGCTCTGAGACCCAGCAGGTCTGCCAATGTCCCCTGTGTTCTGCTACCCAGCAGGTCTGCCAATGCCCCCTGTGTTCTGATACCCAGCAGGTCTGCCAATGCCCCCTGTGTTCTGATACCCAGCAGGTCTGCCAATGCCCCCTGTGCTCTGAGACCCAGCAGGTCTGCCAATGTCCCCTGTGTTCTGATACCCAGCAGGTCTGCCAATGCCCCCTGGGCTCTGATACCCGGCAGGTCTGCCAATGCCCCCTGGGCTCTGATACCCGGCAGGTCTGCCAATGCCCCCTGGGCTCTGATACCCAGCAGGTCTGCCAATGCCCCCTGGGCTCTGATACCCGGCAGGTCTGCCAATGCCCCCTGGGCTCTGATACCCGGCAGGTCTGCCAATGCCCCCTGGGCTCTGATACCCAGCAGGTCTGCCAATGCCCCCTGTGTTCTGATACCCAGCAGGTCTACCAATGCCCCCTGGGCTCTGATACCCGGCAGGTCTGCCAATGCCCCCTGGGCTCTGATACCCGGCAGGTCTGCCAATGCCCCCTGGGCTCTGATACCCGGCAGGTCTGCCAATGCCCCCTGGGCTCTGATACCCGGCAGGTCTGCCAATGCCCCCTGTGTTCTGATACCCGGCAGGTCTGCCAATGCCCCCTGGGCTCTGATACCCAGCAGGTCTGCCAATGCCCCCTGGGCTCTGATACCCGGCAGGTCTGCCAATGCCCCCTGTGTTCTGATACCCAGCAGGTCTGCCAATGCCCCCTGTGCTCTGAGACCCAGCAGGTCTGCCAATGTCCCCTGTGTTCTGCTACCCAGCAGGTCTGCCAATGCCCCCTGTGTTCTGATACCCAGCAGGTCTGCCAATGCCCCCTGTGTTCTGATACCCAGCAGGTCTGCCAACGCCCCCTGTGTTCTGATACCCAGCAGGTCTGCCAACGCCCCCTGTGCTCTGATACCCAGCAGGTCTGCCAACGCCCCCTGTGCTCTGATACCCAGCAGGTCTGCCAACGCCCCCTGTGCTCTGATACCCAGCAGGTCTGCCAACGCCCCCTGTGTTCTGATACCCAGCAGGTCTGCCAACGCCCCCTGTGTTCTGATACCCAGCAGGTCTGCCAACGCCCCCTGTGTTCTGATACCCAGCAGGTCTGCCAATGCCCCCTGTGCTCTGATACCCAGCAGGTCTGCCAACGCCCCCTGTGTTCTGATACCCAGCAGGTCTGCCAACGCCCCCTGTGTTCTGATACCCAGCAGGTCTGCCAATGCCCCCTGTGTTCTGATACCCAGCAGGTCTGCCAACGGCCCCTGTGTTCTGATACCCAGCAGGTCTGCCAACGCCCCCTGTGTTCTGATACCCAGCAGGTCTGCCAATGCCCCCTGTGTTCTGATACCCAGCAGGTCTGCCAACGCCCCCTGTGTTCTGATACCCAGCAGGTCTGCCAACGCCCCCTGTGTTCTGATACCCAGCAGGTCTGCCAATGCCCCCTGTGTTCTGATACCCAGCAGGTCTGCCAACGCCCCCTGTGCTCTGATACCCAGCAGGTCTGCCAATGTCCCCTGTGTTCTGATACCCAGCAGGTCTGCCAATGCGGCTTTTTTCCTCTTGGATGCCTGAGCATGGACTCAATCTCCTGTGGTCTCAACTAACGTCAGGAGTTCCACTATTTCAGACTCTAGGGCGTTCATTGTTCTGGCGATATCTCTGGTGACATTCATGGTGTATTGATTACAGAATAGTTGAATCTGGATGTTCCCTTTATCCCATCACTGTTGAAGAGATATAACACTGTCCTCTTCAGACCTCCAGCTCTCCCAGAAAAAAACAAAAAATTTTCCTGAAGTGAGCATCATTCAATAAAGTTATATTAAAATGCCAGTATGCACTTTGGGGTTTTACAGTGTTAATGTACACCCACCTCTGTTACTAAACAATGATCAAAAAATCCCACAGGATTTACAGACCTGAGATTGATGCTCAGAACAATACAACATATATAACCGGGCCAGAGTGAAGATGTTCCCTCTCACATTAGCCCGTGTGTACTGTCTCGTGCCTCCATTTTGACTCCGCCAAATATCACATAGTTCATGTGTTACAATAAGGTGTTTTTTAAAAAGTCCTTGAGGCTATATGTGGTTCTTTGGGATTTATATCTAAATCACTGACTGTACAGTTAAAATCCCCAGCAAGAAATAAATAATCCTCAGTATTATATTTCTCAATGGTATTTGATAATCTCTCTAAAAAACATACCCTCTCAACTGCCACTACTAGGGCATATACATTTATAAAACACATAGTGATGTTTTCATATCTCGCTCTAACTTTTAATAACTCCCCTCAACTACCTCTTCAACCTCATATGACAAAGGCAAAAAACCTTTTGAGAACAGGATGGCCACACCCCCACTTTTTGATTTCACCTCTGCCCCCCCCCACTCCTGTTGCCACATCATTTCCATATTACTATGTGTTTCTTGTCGAAAACTTATGTCCCTTCCCGTTATTAACTCATACACTACAGCTCTTATTTTCCCCGTCTCTCTCCCCATTTATGTTTAAAGAAGAAATCTTAAACCTGCTCATGGCTGGGGGAAAAAAATACAGAGGAAGAGACAGAAAACATATCTCTTCACAGAGTTAAGATCGCGACTGAACGCTTTAATTTCCTTTAGAATTTACCTCACTTGTCACTCTCGTGACCACTTTCTTTAGTCTAGCAATTTCTGGGCTTGTCAAACATCCACCCGTTATTTTTTACATCAGAAACTTTGCTGATTCAATAAACAATTAATAAATAAAATAAATAAATTCACTTTTGGGGAAAAAAATCCGTTACATTATAATCCTGCATATACCTCTTCCCTTTTGTCAAATTCAGAAATGGACGTACTTTTTTCAATCCCATACCTGCCTTCCACCCTATTTCTCTCGCTATTTTGTTGTGACGCATCAGATGCCTCACTCTCACTATCATCCCCAAAAGAAAACTCCATCTCTACTTCCTGTTTATCCTCACTATCATCCCCAGAAGAAAACTCCATCTCTACTTCCTGTTTATCCTCAACTGATTTATCTCTACTTCCTGTTTATCCTCAACTGATTTATCAATCTCTACCTTCCTCTTAGAATTAGAACCTTCATCTCCCCTTAAATTCTTCTTCTTCCTCATCGGTACTTTGAAAACAGCCGCTTCATTTTCCATTGTTTCGCTCTCCTCCTGAACTCCCATTTAATTCTCCAGCCCCCCCCCCCCCAGCGACCTCAATCGCAGTCTCACCTAACCCCCCCCCCCCCTCCCTCGTTTCCCACAACTTCCCCCGTAGCCACATTACTCCCCTTTCCTATTTCTCCTGAACCCTCAGCCTGTTCATCCCTTCTCCTGAACCCTCAGCCTGTTCATCCCTTCTCCTGAACCCTCAGCCTGTTCATCCCTTCTCCTGAACCCTCAGCCTGTTCATCCCTTCTCCTGAACCCTCAGCCTGGTCATCCCTTCTCCTGAACCCTCAGCCTGTTCATCCCTTATCCTGAACCATCAGCCTGTTCATCTCTTCTCCTGAACCATCAGCCTGTTCATCTCTTCTCCTGAACCATCAGCCTGTTCATCTCTTCTCCTGAACCCTCAGCCTGTTCATCTCTTCTCCTGAACCATCAGCCTGTTCATCTCTTCTCCTGAACCATCAGCCTGTTCATCCCTTCTCCTGAACCCTCAGCTTGTTCATCTCTTCTCCTGAACCATCAGCCTGTTCATCTCTTCTCCTGAACCCTCAGCCTGTTCATCTCTTCTCCTGAACCATCAGCCTGTTCATCTCTTCTCCTGAACCCTCAGCCTGTTCATCTCTTCTCCTGAACCCTCAGCCTGTTCATCTCTTCTCCTGAACCATCAGCCTGTTCATCTCTTCTCCTGAACCATCAGCCTGTTCATCCCTTCTCCTGAACCCTCAGCCTGTTCATCCCTTCTCCTGAACCCTCAGCCTGTTCATATCTTCTCCTGAACCCTCAGCCTGTTCATCTCTTCTCCTGAACCCTCAGCCTGTTCATCCCTTCTCCTGAACCCTCAGCCTGTTCATCCCTTCTCCTGAACCCTCAGCCTGTTCATCCCTTCTCCTGAACCCTCAGCCTGTTCATCTCTTCTCCTGAACCATCAGCCTGTTCATCTCTTCTCCTGAACCATCAGCCTGTTCATCTCTTCTCCTGAACCATCAGCCTGTTCATCTCTTCTCCTGAACCCTCAGCCTGTTCATCCCTTCTCCTGAACCCTCAGCCTGTTCATCCCTTCTCCTGAACCCTCAGCCTGTTCATCCCTTCTCCTGAACCCTCAGCCTGTTCATATCTTCTCCTGAACCCTCAGCCTGTTCATCTCTTCTCCTGAACCCTCAGCCTGTTCATCCCTTCTCCTGAACCCTCAGCCTGTTCATCCCTTCTCCTGAACCCTCAGCCTGTTCATCCCTTCTCCTGAACCCTCAGCCTGTTCATCTCTTCTCCTGAACCATCAGCCTGTTCATCTCTTCTCCTGAACCATCAGCCTGTTCATCTCTTCTCCTGAACCATCAGCCTGTTCATCTCTTCTCCTGAACCCTCAGCCTGTTCATCCCTTCTCCTGAACCCTCAGCCTGTTCATCCCTTCTCCTGAACCCTCAGCCTGTTCATCTCTTCTCCTGAACCATCAGCCTGTTCATCTCTTCTCCTGAACCATCAGCCTGTTCATCTCTTCTCCTGAACCCTCAGCCTGTTCATCCCTTCTCCTGAACCCTCAGCCTGTTCATCCCTTCTCCTGAACCCTCAGCCTGTTCATCCCTTCTCCTGAACCCTCAGCCTGTTCATCCCTTCACCTGAACCCTCAGCCTGTTCATCCCTTCTCCTGAACCCTTAACCTGTTCATCCCTTCTCCTGAACCCTCAGCCTGTTCATATCTTCTCCTGAACCATCAGCCTGTTCATCTCTTCTCCTGAACCCTCAGCCTGTTCATCCCTTCTCCTGAACCATCAGCCTGTTCATCTCTTCTCCTGAACCCTCAGCCTGTTCATCCCTTATCCTGAACCCTCAGCCTGTTCATCCCTTCTCCTGAACCCTCAGCCTGTTCATATCTTCTCCTGAACCATCAGCCTGTTCATCTCTTCTCCTGAACCCTTAACTTGTTCATCCCTTCTCCTGAACCCTCAGCCTGTTCATATCTTCTCCTGAACCATCAGCCTGTTCATCTCTTCTCCTGAACCCTCAGCCTGTTCATCCCTTCTCCTGAACCCTCAGCCTGTTCATCTCTTCTCCTGAACCCTCAGCCTGTTCATCCCTTCTCCTGAACCCTCAGCCTGTTCATCCCTTCTCCTGAACCCTCAGCCTGTTCATCCCTTATCCTGAACCCTCAGCCTGTTCATCCCTTCTCCTGAACCCTCAGCCTGTTCATATCTTCTCCTGAACCCTCAGCCTGTTCATCCCTTCTCAGTGGTGCTTTTAGCTGCACCAGCTAGAGCTGCTACCGGGCTCTCCGCGCTCGTTCTCTGGACAATTACGCACCAAATGCCCCTCTCTTCCACAGCCAAAGCATGTCATTGATTCAGTGGAAGCGTAGAAAAACATAATCAAACCCGTCAATCTTGAAACTGAACCCTAAGTTCGTCAGTATCTTTAAAATCATCTTCATTAAACCCTTTGTGATTGTTGTTCATTTTCTTCGGTTTTCTGTTTGACATTTTTAGATTTGATAGGGAAGCTGAGAGGTCAAATATACTGTTAAGATTTTCTACTGCCAAGTTTACACCTTCACTATTACAGCGGAACATTTTGTCCAGGAAGTTGTCTAAAAGGGATTGAATTTGTTGTTGCCTAATTGTTTTTTGGTAGGTCTCGTCTCCTATGAGACACGACATGTTTCAGGCAAAGGAGATTTGCATCCAAAAATAACCTTTTCTTTTTATTGCGGATAAAAGTTGACCGTGACGAGAGACCTCTCGCTCCAATACTTCATCTCTAGTAAAATGGTGGCACGTTAGAAAATATAACTTTCTTCGCCGGATTCATAAGTAGGAATACCGACGTCTGTGTCTCCCCTGCAACACAACACCACTCTCAAACACCGTTTCAATAGAATCTAAGAACATTACTACAGCGCTATTCATCCTTGAGGCTGATTTTTATGCTATCGTACCCAATGATAGCGCCCACTGCCAAACTACAGTCTTCCATCGAACAACCTGTCGCAGCGGGAATCTTCACCCCGTGCCGTCGACTAAGTTATTCAAACTCTACACCTCCACGAGTGGCCATGACAACCAGCCCCTCCCCCTGGTTACGCCCTGGAGAGAGAACCAACCTCAACGATCCCACCACCCCTATACGTGCATAGTGATAGTGAGACAATATTACCTTAAAAACAACTCAACATATATACTGTATATACACACACAGAAACAAAAAGGTGGAAATAATTCCAGTCACTCCCACAATCCCTCCTGCTTCCCGAGTCACTCCCAGCATGCACTCCGACGAGAGAGTGAGAGAGATAGGTAGGTAGAGAGACATTCCATAGTGTAGCAGGCTCAAGGGTGTATTAACCACATCTTTAAGGGTGTGAGGTTTCCACGTCACCAAGTTCAATACCAAAACATGCATCAGTAGCACAACTAGAATGCAGATGGGGAGTTTATTAGGGAATTTGGTACACTGGGGAAGAGGGGGGAATTCACCAGTTACTTCACAGTCCACAAGCCGTTCTCGTTGTCCGTTCCATTCTCCAGGGGTAGTCCTAAATCTCCGGTCCTCAGCCAATCCGGTTCGGTACACAAGAGAGGTAGTCCGACAGTCCAGGTCACAACGGGTAATCTCACAGATAGTGTTCTCTCTTCTTCCACGCTTCATAACACACTTGGCTCTCTCTCTCTCCTACTCGGCCCCTTTGTGCAGGTTGCTTCCTCCTTTATCCCCAAGCACTCTCTGGCTTAACGACTCACAGCCTCGCCACGTTGGATTGTAACGCTCCAGCGGGCTGTAAAGTTATCTCCCCTCAATAACCACTCCCCTTCACCTCTACCTGCCGTTTACCACAATACCTAAAATCTTGATTTTGGGCAAAATTACCTGAATGGACTATTACTACCAAGGACTATCAAGAAAAAACCAAAACCTACAGAAGAAACACAGAGG
>NC_092102.1:51747071-51851448 GCF_045679555.1 Salvelinus alpinus | reverse complement strand
TGTAAATACCGTCCAACGCAACACTGAGTGAGTAATGTTCAGTCTGAACCTGTAAATACCATCCAACGCAACACTGAGTGAGTAATGTTCAGTCTGAACCTGTAAATACCATCCAACGCAACACTGAGTGAGTAGTGTTCAGTCTGAACCTGGAAATACCATCCAACACAACACTGAGTGAGTAATGTTCAGTCTGAACCTGTAAATACCATCCAACGCAACACTGAGTGAGTAATGTTCAGTCTGAACCTGTAAATACCATTCAACGCAACACTGAGTGAGTAATGTTCAGTCTGAACCTGTAAATACCATCCAACGCAACACTGAGTGAGTAATGTTCAGTCTGAACCTGTAAATACCATCCAACGCAACACTGAGTGAGTAATGTTCAGTCTGAACCTGTAAATACCATCCAACGCAACACTGAGTGAGTAATGTTCAGTCTGAACCTGTAAATACCATCCAACGCAACACTGAGAGAGTAATGTTCAGTCTGAACCTGTAAATACCATCCAACGCAACACTGAGTGAGTAATGTTCAGTCTGAACCTGGAAACACCATCCAACACAACACTGAGTGAGTAATGTTCAGTCTGAACCTGTAAATACCGTCCAACGCAACACTGAGTGAGTAATGTTCAGTCTGAACCTGTAAATACCATCCAACGCAACACTGAGAGAGTAATGTTCAGTCTGAACCTGTAAATACCATCCAACACAACACTGAGTGAGTAATGTTCAGTCTGAACCTGGAAATACCATCCATCGCAACACTGAGAGAGTAATGTTCAGTCTGAACCTGTAAATACCATCCAACACAACACTGAGTGAGTAATGTTCAGTCTGAACCTGTAAATACCGTCCAACACAACACTGAGAGAGTAATGTTCAGTCTGAACCTGTAAATACCATCCAACACAACACTGAGAGAGTAATGTTCAGTCTGAACCTGTAAATACCATCCAACACAACACTGAGAGAGTAATGTTCAGTCTGAACCTGTAAATACCGTCCAACGCAACACTGAGTGAGTAATGTTCAGTCTGAACCTGTAAATACCATCCAACGCAACACTGAGTGAGTAATGTTCAGTCTGAACCTGTAAATACCATCCAACGCAACACTGAGTGAGTAATGTTCAGTCTAAACCTGTAAATACCATCCAACGCAACACTGAGTGAGTAATGTTCAGTCTGAACCTGTAAATACCATCCAACACAACACTGAGTGAGTAATGTTCAGTCTGAACCTGTAAATACCATCCAACGCAACACTGAGTGAGTAATGTTCAGTCTGAACCTGTAAATACCATCCAACGCAACACTGAGAGAGTAATGTTCAGTCTGAACCTGTAAATACCATCCAACGCAACACTGAGTGAGTAATGTTCAGTCTGAACCTGTAAATACCATCCAACACAACACTGAGTGAGTAATGTTCAGTCTGAACCTGTAAATACCATCCAACGCAACACTGAGTGAGTAATGTTTAGTCTGAACCTGTAAATACCATCCAACACAACACTGAGAGAGTAATGTTCAGTCTGAACCTGTAAATACCATCCAACGCAACACTGAGTGAGTAATGTTCAGTCTGAACCTGTAAATACCATCCAACACAACACTGAGTGAGTAATGTTCAGTCTGAACCTGTAAATACCATCCAACGCAACACTGAGAGAGTAATGTTCAGTCTGAACCTGTAAATACCATCCAACGCAACACTGAGTGAGTAATGTTCAGTCTGAACCTGTAAATACCATCCAACACAACACTGAGTGAGTAATGTTCAGTCTGAACCTGTAAATACCATCCAACGCAACACTGAGTGAGTAATGTTCAGTCTGAACCTGTAAATACCATCCAACGCAACACTGAGAGAGTAATGTTCAGTCTGAACCTGTAAATACCATCCAACGCAACACTGAGTGAGTAATGTTCAGTCTGAACCTGTAAATACCATCCAACGCAACACTGAGTGAGTAATGTTCAGTCTGAACCTGTAAATACCATCCAACGCAACACTGAGTGAGTAATGTTCAGTCTGAACCTGTAAATACCGTCCAACACAACACTGAGAGAGTAATGTTCAGTCTGAACCTGTAAATACCATCCAACACAACACTGAGTGAGTAATATTCAGTCTGAACCTGTAAATACCGTCCAACACAACACTGAGTGAGTAATGTTCAGTCTGAACCTGTAAATACCATCCAACACAACACTGAGTGAGTAATGTTCAGTCTGAACCTGTAAATACCATCCAACGCAACACTGAGAGAGTAATGTTCAGTCTGAACCTGTAAATACCATCCAACGCAACACTGAGTGAGTAATGTTCAGTCTGAACCTGTAAATACCATCCAACACAACACTGAGTGAGTAATGTTCAGTCTGAACCTGTAAATACCATCCAACGCAACACTGAGTGAGTAATGTTCAGTCTGAACCTGTAAATACCATCCAACGCAACACTGAGAGAGTAATGTTCAGTCTGAACCTGTAAATACCATCCAACGCAACACTGAGTGAGTAATGTTCAGTCTGAACCTGTAAATACCATCCAACGCAACACTGACTGAGTAATGTTCAGTCTGAACCTGTAAATACCATCCAACGCAACACTGAGTGAGTAATGTTCAGTCTGAACCTGTAAATACCATCCAACGCAACACTGAGTGAGTAATGTTCAGTCTGAACCTGTAAATACCATCCAACGCAACACTGAGTGAGTAATGTTCAGTCTGAACCTGTAAATACCATCCAACACAACACTGAGTGAGTAATATTCAGTCTGAACCTGTAAATACCGTCCAACACAACACTGAGTGAGTAATGTTCAGTCTGAACCTGTAAATACCATCCAACACAACACTGAGTGAGTAATGTTCAGTCTGAACCTGTAAATACCATCCAACGCAACACTGAGTGAGTAATGTTCAGTCTGAACCTGTAAATACCATCCAACGCAACACTGAGAGAGTAATGTTCAGTCTGAACCTGTAAATACCATCCAACGCAACACTGAGTGAGTAATGTTCAGTCTGAACCTGTAAATACCATCCAACGCAACACTGAGTGAGTAATGTTCAGTCTGAACCTGTAAATACCGTCCAACGCAACACTGAGTGAGTAATGTTCAGTCTGAACCTGTAAATACCGTCCAACGCAACACTGAGTGAGTAATGTTCAGTCTGAACCTGTAAATACCATCCAACGCAACACTGAGTGAGTAATGTTCAGTCTGAACCTGTAAATACCGTCCAACGCAACACTGAGTGAGTAATGTTCAGTCTGAACCTGTAAATACCGTCCAACACAACACTGAGTGAGTAATATTCAGTCTGAACCTGTAAATACCATCCAACACAACACTGAGTGAGTAATATTCAGTCTGAACCTGTAAATACCATCCAACACAACACTGAGTGAGTAATGTTCAGTCTGAACCTGTAAATACCGTCCAACACAACACTGAGTGAGTAATATTCAGTCTGAACCTGTAAATACCATCCAACACAACACTGAGTGAGTAATATTCAGTCTGAAACTGTAAATACCATCCAACACAACACTGAGTGAGTAATGTTCAGTCTGAACCTGTAAATACCGTCCAACACAACACTGAGTGAGTAATGTTCAGTCTGAACCTGTAAATACCATCCAACACAACACTGAGTGAGTAATATTCAGTCTGAACCTGTAAATACCATCCAACACAACACTGAGTGAGTAATGTTCAGTCTGAACCTGTAAATACCATCCAACGCAACACTGAGTGAGTAATGTTCAGTCTGAACCTGTAAATACCATCCAACACAACACTGAGAGAGTAATGTTCAGTCTGAACCTGTAAATACCATCCAACGCAACACTGAGTGAGTAATGTTCAGTCTGAACCTGTAAATACCATCCAACGCAACACTGACTGAGTAATGTTCAGTCTGAACCTGTAAATACCGTCCAACGCAACACTGAGTGAGTAATGTTCAGTCTGAACCTGTAAATACCGTCCAACGCAACACTGAGTGAGTAATGTTCAGTCTGAACCTGTAAATACCATCCAACGCAACACTGAGTGAGTAATGTTCAGTCTGAACCTGTAAATACCATCCAACACAACACTGAGTGAGTAATATTCAGTCTGAACCTGTAAATACCGTCCAACACAACACTGAGTGAGTAATGTTCAGTCTGAACCTGTAAATACCATCCAACACAACACTGAGTGAGTAATGTTCAGTCTGAACCTGTAAATACCATCCAACGCAACACTGAGTGAGTAATGTTCAGTCTGAACCTGTAAATACCATCCAACGCAACACTGAGAGAGTAATGTTCAGTCTGAACCTGTAAATACCATCCAACGCAACACTGAGTGAGTAATGTTCAGTCTGAACCTGTAAATACCATCCAACGCAACACTGAGTGAGTAATGTTCAGTCTGAACCTGTAAATACCGTCCAACGCAACACTGAGTGAGTAATGTTCAGTCTGAACCTGTAAATACCGTCCAACGCAACACTGAGTGAGTAATGTTCAGTCTGAACCTGTAAATACCATCCAACGCAACACTGAGTGAGTAATGTTCAGTCTGAACCTGTAAATACCGTCCAACGCAACACTGAGTGAGTAATGTTCAGTCTGAACCTGTAAATACCGTCCAACACAACACTGAGTGAGTAATATTCAGTCTGAACCTGTAAATACCATCCAACACAACACTGAGTGAGTAATATTCAGTCTGAACCTGTAAATACCATCCAACACAACACTGAGTGAGTAATGTTCAGTCTGAACCTGTAAATACCGTCCAACACAACACTGAGTGAGTAATATTCAGTCTGAACCTGTAAATACCATCCAACACAACACTGAGTGAGTAATATTCAGTCTGAAACTGTAAATACCATCCAACACAACACTGAGTGAGTAATGTTCAGTCTGAACCTGTAAATACTGTCCAACACAACACTGAGTGAGTAATGTTCAGTCTGAACCTGTAAATACCATCCAACACAACACTGAGTGAGTAATATTCAGTCTGAACCTGTAAATACCATCCAACACAACACTGAGTGAGTAATGTTCAGTCTGAACCTGTAAATACCATCCAACGCAACACTGAGTGAGTAATGTTCAGTCTGAACCTGTAAATACCATCCAACGCAACACTGAGAGAGTAATGTTCAGTCTGAACCTGTAAATACCATCCAACGCAACACTGAGTGAGTAATGTTCAGTCTGAACCTGTAAATACCATCCAACGCAACACTGAGTGAGTAATGTTCAGTCTGAACCTGTAAATACCGTCCAACGCAACACTGAGTGAGTAATGTTCAGTCTGAACCTGTAAATACTGTCCAACGCAACACTGAGTGAGTAATGTTCAGTCTGAACCTGTAAATACCATCCAACGCAACACTGAGTGAGTAATGTTCAGTCTGAACCTGTAAATACCGTCCAACACAACACTGAGTGAGTAATATTCAGTCTGAACCTGTAAATACCATCCAACACAACACTGAGTGAGTAATATTCAGTCTGAACCTGTAAATACCATCCAACACAACACTGAGTGAGTAATGTTCAGTCTGAACCTGTAAATACCGTCCAACACAACACTGAGTGAGTAATATTCAGTCTGAACCTGTAAATACCATCCAACACAACACTGAGTGAGTAATATTCAGTCTGAAACTGTAAATACCATCCAACACAACACTGAGTGAGTAATGTTCAGTCTGAACCTGTAAATACCGTCCAACACAACACTGAGTGAGTAATGTTCAGTCTGAACCTGTAAATACCATCCAACACAACACTGAGTGAGTAATATTCAGTCTGAACCTGTAAATACCATCCAACACAACACTGAGTGAGTAATGTTCAGTCTGAACCTGTAAATACCATCCAACGCAACACTGAGTGAGTAATGTTCAGTCTGAACCTGTAAATACCATCCAACGCAACACTGAGTGAGTAATGTTCAGTCTGAACCTGTAAATACCATCCAACACAACACTGAGTGAATAATGTTCAGTCTGAACCTGTAAATACCATCCAACGCAACACTGAGTGAGTAATGTTCAGTCTGAACCTGTAAATACCATCCAACGCAACACTGAGTGAGTAATGTTCAGTCTGAACCTGTAAATACCATCCAACGCAACACTGAGTGAGTAATGTTCAGTCTGAACCTGTAAATACCATCCAACGCAACACTGAGAGAGTAATGTTCAGTCTGAACCTGTAAATACCATCCAACGCAACACTGAGTGAGTAATGTTCAGTCTGAACCTGTAAATACCATCCAACGCAACACTGAGTGAGTAATGTTCAGTCTGAACCTGTAAATACCATCCAACACAACACTGAGTGAGTAATATTCAGTCTGAACCTGTAAATACCATCCAACACAACACTGAGTGAGTAATGTTCAGTCTGAACCTGTAAATACCATCCAACGCAACACTGAGTGAGTAATGTTCAGTCTGAACCTGTAAATACCATCCAACGCAACACTGAGTGAGTAATGTTCAGTCTGAACCTGTAAATACCATCCAACACAACACTGAGTGAGTAATGTTCAGTCTGAACCTGTAAATACCATCCAACGCAACACTGAGTGAGTAATGTTCAGTCTGAACCTGTAAATACCATCCAACGCAACACTGAGTGAGTAATGTTCAGTCTGAACCTGTAAATACCATCCAACGCAACACTGAGTGAGTAATGTTCAGTCTGAACCTGTAAATACCATCCAACGCAACACTGAGTGAGTAATGTTCAGTCTGAACCTGTAAATACCATCCAACGCAACACTGAGTGAGTAATGTTCAGTCTGAACCTGTAAATACCATCCAACGCAACACTGAGTGAGTAATGTTCAGTCTGAACCTGTAAATACCATCCAACGCAACACTGAGAGAGTAATGTTCAGTCTGAACCTGTAAATACCATCCAACGCAACACTGAGTGAGTAATGTTCAGTCTGAACCTGTAAATACCATCCAACGCAACACTGAGTGAGTAATGTTCAGTCTGAACCTGTAAATACCATCCAACGCAACACTGAGTGAGTAATGTTCAGTCTGAACCTGTAAATACCATCCAACGCAACACTGAGTGAGTAATGTTCAGTCTGAACCTGTAAATACCATCCAACGCAACACTGAGTGAGTAATGTTCAGTCTGAACCTGTAAATACCATCCAACGCAACACTGAGTGAGTAATGTTCAGTCTGAACCTGTAAATACCATCCAACGCAACACTGAGTGAGTAATGTTCAGTCTGAACCTGTAAATACCATCCAACGCAACACTGAGTGAGTAATGTTCAGTCTGAACCTGTAAATACCATCCAACGCAACACTGAGTGAGTAATGTTCAGTCTGAACCTGTAAATACCATCCAACGCAACACTGAGTGAGTAATGTTCAGTCTGAACCTGTAAATACCATCCAACGCAACACTGAGTGAGTAATGTTCAGTCTGAACCTGTAAATACCATCCAACGCAACACTGAGTGAGTAATGTTCAGTCTGAACCTGTAAATACCATCCAACGCAACACTGAGTGAGTAATGTTCAGTCTGAACCTGTAAATACCATCCAACGCAACACTGAGTGAGTAATGTTCAGTCTGAACCTGTAAATACCATCCAACGCAACACTGAGAGAGTAATGTTCAGTCTGAACCTGTAAATACCATCCAACGCAACACTGAGTGAGTAATGTTCAGTCTGAACCTGTAAATACCATCCAACGCAACACTGAGTGAGTAATGTTCAGTCTGAACCTGTAAATACCATCCAACGCAACACTGAGTGAGTAATGTTCAGTCTGAACCTGTAAATACCATCCAACGCAACACTGAGTGAGTAATGTTCAGTCTGAACCTGTAAATACCATCCAACGCAACACTGAGTGAGTAATGTTCAGTCTGAACCTGTAAATACCATCCAACGCAACACTGAGTGAGTAATGTTCAGTCTGAACCTGTAAATACCATCCAACGCAACACTGAGAGAGTAATGTTCAGTCTGAACCTGTAAATACCATCCAACGCAACACTGAGTGAGTAATGTTCAGTCTGAACCTGGAAACACCATCCAACACAACACTGAGTGAGTAATGTTCAGTCTGAACCTGTAAATACCGTCCAACGCAACACTGAGTGAGTAATGTTCAGTCTGAACCTGTAAATACCATCCAACACAACACTGAGAGAGTAATGTTCAGTCTGAACCTGTAAATACCATCCAACACAACACTGAGAGAGTAATGTTCAGTCTGAACCTGGAAATACCATCCAACGCAACACTGAGAGAGTAATGTTCAGTCTGAACCTGTAAATACCATCCAACACAACACTGAGTGAGTAATGTTCAGTCTGAACCTGTAAATACCGTCCAACACAACACTGAGAGAGTAATGTTCAGTCTGAACCTGTAAATACCATCCAACACAACACTGAGAGAGTAATGTTCAGTCTGAACCTGTAAATACCATCCAACGCAACACTGAGTGAGTAATGTTCAGTCTGAACCTGTAAATACCATCCAACACAACACTGAGAGAGTAATGTTCAGTCTGAACCTGTAAATACCGTCCAACGCAACACTGAGTGAGTAATGTTCAGTCTGAACCTGTAAATACCATCCAACGCAACACTGAGTGAGTAATGTTCAGTCTGAACCTGTAAATACCATCCAACGCAACACTGAGTGAGTAATGTTCAGTCTGAACCTGTAAATACCATCCAACGCAACACTGAGTGAGTAGTGTTCAGTCTGAACCTGGAAATACCATCCAACACAACACTGAGTGAGTAATGTTCAGTCTGAACCTGTAAATACCATCCAACGCAACACTGAGTGAGTAATGTTCAGTCTGAACCTCTAAATACCATCCAACGCAACACTGAGTGAGTAATGTTCAGTCTGAACCTGTAAATACCATCCAACGCAACACTGAGTGAGTAATGTTCAGTCTGAACCTGTAAATACCATCCAACGCAACACTGAGTGAGTAATGTTCAGTCTGAACCTGTAAATACCATCCAACGCAACACTGAGTGAGTAATGTTCAGTCTGAACCTGTAAATACCATCCAACGCAACACTGAGAGAGTAATGTTCAGTCTGAACCTGTAAATACCAACCAACGCAACACTGAGTGAGTAATGTTCAGTCTGAACCTGTAAATACCATCCAACGCAACACTGAGTGAGTAATGTTCAGTCTGAACCTGTAAATACCATCCAACGCAACACTGAGTGAGTAATGTTCAGTCTGAACCTGTAAATACCATCCAACGCAACACTGAGTGAGTAATGTTCAGTCTGAACCTGTAAATACCATCCAACGCAACACTGAGTGAGTAATGTTCAGTCTGAACCTGTAAATACCATCCAACGCAACACTGAGTGAGTAGTGTTCAGTCTGAACCTGGAAATACCATCCAACGCAACACTGAGTGAGTAATGTTCAGTCTGAACCTGTAAATACCATCCAACGCAACACTGAGTGAGTAATGTTCAGTCTGAACCTGTAAATACCATCCAACGCAACACTGAGTGAGTAATGTTCAGTCTGAACCTGTAAATACCATCCAACGCAACACTGAGTGAGTAATGTTCAGTCTGAACCTGTAAATACCATCCAACGCAACACTGAGTGAGTAATGTTCAGTCTGAACCTGTAAATACCATCCAACGCAACACTGAGTGAGTAATGTTCAGTCTGAAGCTGTAAATACCATCCAACGCAACACTGAGAGAGTAATGTTCAGTCTGAACCTGTAAATACCATCCAACGCAACACTGAGTGAGTAATGTTCAGTCTGAACCTGTAAATACCATCCAACGCAACACTGAGTGAGTAATGTTCAGTCTGAACCTGTAAATACCATCCAACGCAACACTGAGTGAGTAATGTTCAGTCTGAACCTGTAAATACCATCCAACGCAACACTGAGTGAGTAATGTTCAGTCTGAACCTGTAAATACCATCCAACGCAACACTGAGTGAGTAATGTTCAGTCTGAACCTGTAAATACCATCCAACGCAACACTGAGAGAGTAATGTTCAGTCTGAACCTGTAAATACCATCCAACACAACACTGAGTGAGTAATGTTCAGTCTGAACCTGTAAATACCGTCCAACACAACACTGAGAGAGTAATGTTCAGTCTGAACCTGTAAATACCATCCAACACAACACTGAGAGAGTAATGTTCAGTCTGAACCTGTAAATACCATCCAACGCAACACTGAGTGAGTAATGTTCAGTCTGAACCTGTAAATACCATCCAACACAACACTGAGAGAGTAATGTTCAGTCTGAACCTGTAAATACCGTCCAACGCAACACTGAGTGAGTAATGTTCAGTCTGAACCTGTAAATACCATCCAACGCAACACTGAGTGAGTAATGTTCAGTCTGAACCTGTAAATACCATCCAACGCAACACTGAGTGAGTAATGTTCAGTCTGAACCTGTAAATACCATCCAACGCAACACTGAGTGAGTAGTGTTCAGTCTGAACCTGGAAATACCATCCAACACAACACTGAGTGAGTAATGTTCAGTCTGAACCTGTAAATACCATCCAACGCAACACTGAGTGAGTAATGTTCAGTCTGAACCTGTAAATACCATCCAACGCAACACTGAGTGAGTAATGTTCAGTCTGAACCTGTAAATACCATCCAACGCAACACTGAGTGAGTAATGTTCAGTCTGAACCTGTAAATACCACCCAACGCAACACTGAGTGAGTAATGTTCAGTCTGAACCTGTAAATACCATCCAACGCAACACTGAGTGAGTAATGTTCAGTCTGAACCTGTAAATACCATCCAACGCAACACTGAGAGAGTAATGTTCAGTCTGAACCTGTAAATACCAACCAACGCAACACTGAGTGAGTAATGTTCAGTCTGAACCTGTAAATACCATCCAACGCAACACTGAGTGAGTAATGTTCAGTCTGAACCTGTAAATACCATCCAACGCAACACTGAGTGAGTAATGTTCAGTCTGAACCTGTAAATACCATCCAACGCAACACTGAGTGAGTAATGTTCAGTCTGAACCTGTAAATACCATCCAACGCAACACTGAGTGAGTAATGTTCAGTCTGAACCTGTAAATACCATCCAACGCAACACTGAGTGAGTAGTGTTCAGTCTGAACCTGGAAATACCATCCAACGCAACACTGAGTGAGTAATGTTCAGTCTGAACCTGTAAATACCATCCAACGCAACACTGAGTGAGTAATGTTCAGTCTGAACCTGTAAATACCATCCAACGCAACACTGAGTGAGTAATGTTCAGTCTGAACCTGTAAATACCATCCAACGCAACACTGAGTGAGTAATGTTCAGTCTGAACCTGTAAATACCATCCAACGCAACACTGAGTGAGTAATGTTCAGTCTGAACCTGTAAATACCATCCAACGCAACACTGAGTGAGTAATGTTCAGTCTGAACCTGTAAATACCATCCAACGCAACACTGAGAGAGTAATGTTCAGTCTGAACCTGTAAATACCATCCAACGCAACACTGAGTGAGTAATGTTCAGTCTGAACCTGTAAATACCATCCAACGCAACACTGAGTGAGTAATGTTCAGTCTGAACCTGTAAATACCATCCAACGCAACACTGAGTGAGTAATGTTCAGTCTGAACCTGTAAATACCATCCAACGCAACACTGAGTGAGTAATGTTCAGTCTGAACCTGTAAATACCATCCAACGCAACACTGAGTGAGTAATGTTCAGTCTGAACCTGTAAATACCATCCAACGCAACACTGAGTGAGTAATGTTCAGTCTGAACCTACTTCTGAAGACAAAAAGTAAAAGACAATAATCTGTAGGTAAAGTTGTTATATAAAGCTTAGTAAATAAGGCTACTAAGCTACCAAGCTGCTCGGACAGAACTGACCTGGCAGCACCTTCAATTAGCACTGAAGTGTGAAGTCAGATGTGTGAAAACTCTCGAGCCCAACAATGGCAGGAGAGTTTCACAGTCCCCCCCCCCCCCCAACCAGGTCGTGTGCAGAGTAACAGGCCCAACTATTACACCTGCACAAGCTCCATCCTGCTCAACATGCTCAGCTCACACCTACTGTGATAGTCCGGACCTAAACCACACGACCAACAAAACTAGACACTATGGAACACAAAGTTTTTACTATATCATCCTGGAATATACAAGGTCATCTGCCTTTGACTTAAAGAGCAGGAACCCGGACTTCATCAAATTAATTGGAAATACAGACATTGTCATCCTACAAGAAACCTGGTGTAGAGGAGACGGACCCACTGGTTGCCCTCTAGGTTACAGAGAGCTGGTAGTCCCATCCACCAAACTACCAGGTGGGTGGTATAGAGGAGACGGACCCACTGGTTGCCCTCTAGGTTACAGAGAGCTGGTAGTCCCATCCACCACACTACCAGGTGGGTGGTATAGAGGAGACGGACCCACTGGTTGCCCTCTAGGTTACAGAGAGCTGGTAGTCCCATCCACCAAACTACCAGGTGTGAAACAGGGAAGAGACTCAGGGGGTATTATCTCTATTTGGTATAGAGCAGACCTAACCCACTCTATTAAATTAGTCAAAACAGGAACATTTTACATCTGGATAGAAATTAATAAGGAAAATGATCTCAACAGAGAAAAATGTCCTCCTGTGTGCTACCTATAGCCCCCCAATAGAATCCCCATACTTTAACAATGACAGCTTCTTCATCCTAGAGGGGGAGATCAACCATTTCCAGGCCCAGAGACATGTACTAGTCTGTGGCGACCTAAATGCCAGAACTGGACAAGAACCTGACACCCTCAGCACACAGGGGGACAAACACCTACTTGGAGGTGACAGCACCCCCCCATATGCCCCCCTAGAGACAACTACGACAACATAACCAACAAAAACGGGTCACAACTCCTGCAGCTCTGTCGCACGCTGGGTATGTACATAGTCAATGGTAGGCTTCGAGGAGACTCCTATGGTAGGTACAACTATAGCTCATCTCTTGGCAGTAGCACTGTAGACTACTTTATCACTGACCTCAACCCAGAGTCCTATGGTAGGTACACCTATAGCTCATCTCTTGGCAGTAGTACTGTAGACTACTTTATCACTGACCTCAACCCAGAGTCTCTTAGAGCGTTCACAGTCAGCCCACTGACACCCCTATCAGACCACAGCAAAATCACAGTCTACTTGAACAGAGCAATACTCAATCATTAGGCATCAGAGCCAAAGGAACTGAGTAATATTAAGAAATTATATAGATGGAAGAAAAGTAGTGAGGAAACCTACCAAAAAACAATTAGGCAACAACAAATTCAAACCCTTTTAGACAACTTCCTGGACAAAATGTTCCACTGCAATAGTGAAGGTATAAACTTCGCAGTAGAAAATCTTAACAGTATATTTGACCTCTCAGCTTCCCTATCAAATCTAAAAATGTCAAACAGAAAACCGAAGAAAATGAACAACAATCACAAATGGTTTAATGAAGAATGCAAAAACCTAAGAAAGAAATTGAGAAACCTGTCCAACCAATCAGATCACAGCAAAATCACACTCTACTTGAACAGAGCTATGTTCAATCATGAAGCATCAAATCAAAGATGGCTGCCGTTTTACCGTCTCCTAACCAATTGTTCTATTGTGTGTGTTTTTTTGTGTGTTATTTGTAATTTGTTTTGTACATAATGTTTCTGTCACCGTCTCTTATGATCAAAAAGAGCTTCACGATATCAGGACAGCGATTATTATTCACCTCCAACTGGAAGAACATGTTTTCGTTAACGAGTCTGACGCGAAAGGATTTAATTCAGACACCCGACAAGGCCCTCATCATTCGCAGGAGAAAGAAACTGAGATATCGGGGACGTCGGTGGTCCTTGTAAGGATCCAACGGGTAATTTTCCTTTAACATCAGTCCTATTAGCCAACGTACAATCATTGGTTAACAAAATAGACGAACTACGATCAAGACTATCCTACCAACGGGACATTTAAAACTGTAATATCTTATGTTTCACCAAATCGTGGCTAAACGACGACATGAATAACATACAGCTGGCTGGGTTTTACATCGGCAGGATAGAACGGCCTCCTCTGGTAAGACAAGGCGTGGCTGTCTGTGTATATTTGTAAACAACAGCTGGTGCATGAAATCTAATAGGAAGGAAGTCTTGAGGTGGAGTATTTGTATTTGTATTTATTATGGATTCCCATTAGTTCCTGCCAAGGCAGCAGCTACTCTTCCTGGGGTTTATTATGGATCCCCATTAGTTCCTGCCAAGGCAGCAGCTACTCTTCCTGGGGTTTATTATGGATCCCCATTAGTTCCTGCCAAGGCAGCAGCTACTCTTCCTGGGGTTTATTACGGATCCCCATTAGTTCCTGCCAAAGCAGCAGCTACTCTTCCTGGGGTTTATTATGGATCTCCATTAGTTCCTGCCAAGGCAGCAGCTACTCTTCCTGGGGTTTATTATGGATCTCCATTAGTTCCTGCCAAGGCAGCAGCTACTCTTCCTGGGGTTTATTATGGATCCCCATTAGTTCCTGCCAAGGCAGCAGCTACTCTTCCTGGGGTTTATTATGGATCCCCATTAGTTCCTGCCAAGGCAGCAGCTACTCTTCCTGGGGTTTATTACAGATCCCCATTAGTTCCTGCCAAAGCAGCAGCTACTCTTCCTGGGGTTTATTATGGATCCCAATTAGTTCCTGCCAAGGCAGCAGCTACTCTTCCTGGGGTTTATTATGGATCCCCATTAGTTCCTGCCAAGGCAGCAGCTACTCTTCCTGGGGTTTATTATGGATTCCCATTAGTTCCTGCCAAGGCAGCAGCTACTCTTCCTTGGGGTCCAGCAAAATTAAGGCAGTTTATCCAATTTAAAAAAACATTACAATACATTCACAACACACTGTGTGCCCTCAGGCCCCTACTCCCCCACGACCACACATCTACAACACAAAATCCATGTGTACGTGTGTGTGTGTATGCACGTGTCTGTGCCAATGTTTTTGTTGCTTCACAGTCCCCGCTGTTCCATAAAGTGTATTTTTTATCTGTTTTTTAAAATCTGATTCTACTGCTGCATCAGTTACCTGATGTGGAATAGAGTTCCATGTAGTCATGGCTCTATGTAGTACTGTGTGCCTCCCATAGTCTGTTCTGGACTTGGGGACTGTGAAGAGACCTCTAGTGGCATGTCTTGTGGTATGCATGGGTGTCCAGTAGTTCAAACAGACAGCTCGGTGCATTCAACATGTCAGTACCTTTCATAAGTACAACAGTGATGAAGTCAATCTCTCCTCCACTTTGAGCCAGGAGAGATTGACATGCATATTATTAATATTAGCTCTGTGCACATCCAAGGGCCAGCCATGCTGCCCTGTTCTGAACCACTTGTGGCACCTGACCACACGACTGAACAGTAGTGCAGGTGCGACAAAACTATGGCCTGTAGGACCTGTCTTGTTGATAGTGCTGTCAAGAAAGTAGAGCCGCGCCTTATCATGGACAGACTTCTCCCCATCTTAGCTACTGTTGTATCAATATGTTTTGACCATGACAGTTTACAATCCAGGGTTACTCCAAGCAGTTTAGTCACCTCAACTTGCTCAATTTCCACATTATTTATTACAAGATTTAGTTTAGGTTCAGGGTTTAGTGAATGATTTGTCCCAAATACAATGCTTTTAGTTTTAGAAATATTTAGGACTAACTTATTCCTTGCCACCCACTCTGAAACTAATTGCATCTCTTTGTTAAGTGTTGCAGTCATTTCAGTCGCGTAGTAGCTGACGTGAATAGTGTTGAGTCATCCGCATATATAGACACTCTGGCTTTCCTCAAAGTTAGTGAGATGTCATTAGTAAAGATTGAAAAAAGTAATGGGCCTAGACAGCTACTCTGGGGAATTCCTGATTCTACCTGGATTGTGTTGGAGAGGCTTCCATTAAAGAACACCCTCTGTGTTCTGGTAGACAGGTAACTCTTTATCCACATTATAGCACGGGGTGTAAAGCTATAACACATAAGTTTTGCCAGCAGTAGACTATGATCAATAATTTCAAAAGCTGCACTGAAGTCTAACAAAACAACCCCCACAATCTTTTTATCATCAATTTTTCTCAGCCAATCCTCAGTCATGTGTGTAAGTGCTGTGCTTGTTGAATGTCCTTCTCTATAAGCGGATTGAAAGTTTGTTGTCAATTTTCTTTACTGTAAATTAGCATTGTATCTGGTCAAACACCATTTTTTCCAGAAGTTTACTAAGGGTTGGTAACAGGCTGATTGGTCGGCTATTTGAGCCAGTAAAGGGGGCTTTATTATTCTTAGGTAGCGGAATGACTTTTTCTTCCCTCCAGGCCTGAGGGCACACGCTCTCTACTAGGCTTAAATTGAAGATGTGGCAATTAGGAGTGGCAATATCGTCCGCTATTATCCTCAGTAATTTTCCATCCATCCCGGTGGCTTGTCATTTTTGATAGACAGCAATAATTTTTTTACCTCTTCCACGCTAACCTTACAGAATTTAAAATTACAATGCTTGTCTTTCATAATTTGTTCAGATATACTTGGATGTGAAGTGTCAGCATTTGTTGTTGGCATGTAAGCTAATCTTGCCAAGGAAAAAATCATAAAAGTAGTTGGCAATATCAGTTGGTTTTGTGAGTCATCTGGTGAGCCATCTGGTTCAATGAACGATGGAGCTGAGTTTGCCTTTTTTCCCAGAATTTCATTTAAGGTTCTCCAAAGCTTTTTAATATCATTCTTTATTTAATTTATCTTGGTTTCATAGTGTAGTTTCTTCTTTTTATCCAGGTTAAATTTCTCAATTTGAAATAAGTTTGCCAATCGGTTGTGCAGCAAGATGATAAGCTGTTTTGCTCGCCTGAGGTAGGGTATCTCATGATATGCTGTAGACCACACTATTTACCAAGAGAGTTTTCAGCTATATTCTTCGTAGCCGTCTATTTACCACCACAAACCAATTCCGGCACAAAGACTGCACTCAATGAGCTGTATATAGCCATAAGCAAACAGGAAAACGCTTAACCAGAGGCGGCGCTCCTAGTGGCCGGGGATTTTAATGCAGGCAAACTTAAATCCGTTTTACCTCATTTCTACCAACATGCTAAATGTGCAAGAAGAGGGAAAAAAGCTCTAGACCACCTTTACTCCACACACAGAGAGGCGTACAAAGCTCTCCCTCTCCCTCCATTTGGCAAATCTGACTGTAATTCTATCCTCATGATTCCTGCTTACAAGCAAAAACTAAAGCAGGAAGCACCAGGGACTCAATAAAGAAGTGGTCAGATGACGCAGATACTAAACTACAGGACTGTTTTGCTTGCACAGACTGGAATATGTTCTTCATTAATAAGTGCATCGATGACGTCGTCCCCACAGTGACTGTACGTACATACTCCAACCAGAAGCCATGGATTACAGGAAACATCTGCACTGGGCTAAAGGGTAGAGCTGCCGCTTTAAAGGAGCGGGACTCTAACCTGGAAGCTTATAAGAAATCCCGCTATGCCCTCTGACCATCAAACCAGCAAAGTGTCAATAAAGGACTCAATCGTACTACACTGTACTACACCGACTCAATCGTACTACACCGGCTCCAGCGCTCGTTGGATGTGGCAGGGCTTGCAAACTGTTACAGACTACAAAAGGAAGAACAGCCACGAGCTGCCCAGTGACACGAGCTTACCTGATGAGCTAAATAACTTCTATGCTCGCTTCGAGGCAAGCAACAGTGAAGCATGCATGGGAGCATCAGCTGTTCCGAACGACTGTCTGATCACGGTCTCCGCAGCCGATGTGAGTGAGACCTTTAAACAGGTCAACATTCACAAGGCCGCAGGGCCAGACGGATTACCAGGACGTGTACTCCGAGAATGTGCTGACCAACTGGCAAGTTTCTTCACTGACATTTTCAACCTGTCCCTGATTGAATCTATAACCAACATGTTTCAAGCAGACCACCATAGTCCCTGTGCCCAAGAACACTAAGGTAACTTGCCTAAATGACTATAGACCCGTAGCACTCATGTCTGTAGCCATGAAGCGCTTTGAAAGGCTGGTCATGGCTCACATCAACACCATTATCCCAGAAACCCTAGACCCACTCCAATGTGCATACCACCCCAACAGATCCACAGATGATGCAATCTCTATTGCACTCCACACTGCCCTTTCCCACCTGGATAAAAGGTGCACCTTTGTGAGAATGCTGTTCATTGACTACAGCTCAGCGTTCAACAACATAGTGCCCTCAAAGCTCATCACTAAGCTAAGGACCCTGGGACTAAACACCTCCCTCTGCAACTGGATCCTGGACTTCCTGACGGGCCGCCCCCAGGTTGTAAGGGTAGGGAACAACACATCTGCCACGCTGATCCTCAACACGCTGGCCCCTCAGGGGTGCGTGATCAGTCCCCTCCTGTACTCCTTGTTCACTCATGACTGCATGGCCAGGCACGACTCCAACACCATCATTAAGTTTGCCGATGACACAACAGTGGTAAGCCTGATCATCGACAACGATGAGACAGCCGATAGTGAGGAGGTCAGATACCTGACCATGTGGTGCCAGGATAACAACCTTTCCCTCAACGTGATCAAGACAAAGGAGATGATTGTGGACTACAGGAAAAGGAGGACCGAGCATGCCCCCATTCTCATCAACAGGGCTGTAGTGGAGCAGGTTGAGACCTTAAAATTCCTTGATGTCCACATCACCATCAAACTACACCATCAAAGACAGTCGTGAAGAGGGCACGACAAAGCCTATTCCCCCTCAGGAGACTGAAAATATTTGGCATGAGTCCTCAGATCCTCAAAAAGTTAAACAGCTGCACCATCGAGAGCATCCTGACTGGTTGCATCACTGCCTGGTATGGCAACTGCTTGCCCTCCAACTGCAAGGCACTACAGAGGCCCAGTACATCACTGGGGCCAAGCTTCCTGCCATCCAGGACCTCTATATTAGGCGGTGTCAGAGGAAGGCCCAAAATAATGTCAAAGATTCCAGTCACCCATTCCAGAACATAGACTGTTCTCTCTGCTACTGCACAGCAAGTGGTACCGGAGCGCCATGTCTAGGTCCAAAAGGCTCCTTAACAGCTTCTATCCCCAAGCCATCAGACTGCTGAACAATTAATAAAATGGCCACCGGAATATTACATTGCTGAACAATTACTATGCATTATTTGCATTGACACCCCTTCTTCCCCTTTGTATTTTCACTGCTGCTACTCGCTGTTTATTATCTATGCATAGCATTTCCCGGTAAGGTCTACACCTGTTGTATACAGTTCATGTGACAAACAACGTTTGATTTTGATTTGATTCTTATTGACCAATGAAAACCATGTTTATCAACAGGGTTGTCAAACACTCCAGGGTCGATTTCATTAAAGCACACCGTAGTAAAAAGTTTTACAACAGAGAACAAAAATTAGCATTTCTTATTTAATAAGCCCAGGTACTCCTTCCTTGTTTCAGTCAGTTTTTTCCCCGTTTGCTGCTTGGTGAACATGACCCAGATATGAAAGGATGAAGGGATATGAAGGGATGCTAGGGTTGCAGATGAGCCTGTTTGAAGTCTTTGGATAATACCCTAGAGAATACACAGTCTTCTGCATTTTACAGAAAAACACCTTCAGACAGAGAACCTGCTGGCTAGAACTCCCAATGGACTCACAGACGTTCCCAAGAGGGAGATGTTCCTACTGTATACAGACGTTCATCCCCTGAGACAGACGTTCTATATTGTTGGATCTGAGGAAACGCAACAATTACCTTAATTAACCCTGGGAACAGCAGTGTCCTCAAGGTTATGACAGGAACAACACGTTTCCAAAACACATGTAAAAACCAGGACACTTGGAAAGACGACAGCTGTACCTTTTTTATTTTACCACTACAATCTGTTCTTAAGACGAAACTGATAAGTAACAACTTGTGTAGAAATTAAACATCATTTCTGGTCTAGCTATCGATAACAGCAGAGTACGCTCCACAACCTTATGTCATTAGAATGTGGAGATTATCCTGATTAAAGTGGTGTCCGACATGAAAAAATGTAAATATACACATTGTGAGATATTTGGCGAAATAGACAGACATGTCCGTGTACAATTTTACAATGGGGCAGCCTCAGAATTCCAACAATAATGTGTATTTTCTGACATTTTAAATGCTGTTTTTTGATGACAATGGAGTACGCTGCCCAGACTTACATCATTACAAAGATTATCCTGATTAAAATGATGTCTAACTTCAAAAAATATAAATTTACAAATGTTTTGATATTTTGTGAAATGAACAGACATACTCCTTCCTGTGTATACCTCTATAGGAAACAACCTCAGTTCCATGAGTACATTTTGTCTTTTTTAAGTTTGAATTAACAGCAATTGGTTACAGCTTAGTACTTTTCCCAAACTTACATCATTAGAAAGAATAGGTTATCCTGGTTTTAAAAGGGTGTAGAACTTCAAAACATAAAAATACATACATTTTGAGATATTTGGCAAAATGTTCCCTCTAAGCTGCGTGCATGCGTGGGTGTGCAGCTCCCCCAGGACCAGAAGAAGAAAATCAGCCCGCGCAGAGAAGCACAAGATTAAACTTCACTCAACTTTCTAGTTTTAAGTAACACTATCAACGTTTCCCTTTACTGAGGGAATTATAATCGAATCAACGCAAAATATTAGCCACTTTCAATGCTACGTACCAAAACACAATGAACTACGCAAGACTTATTAGTATGCAACACTAACTACACAAAATATGTTGTTGTAAGCAGAATGCATCAGAGTAGGATTCTGTTGCAATGACAGGTACAACTCAGGCCCGTACTCTACACAGACCGGTGCGTCATGACCAATCAGAGCTGCAGTAGGCCTATATACAAATAGACCATTGCCATATATGGATCTGTGCCATTGACTTTGAACTGGACTGTGTTTACAGCATGAGCGGTCAGGAATAGATGCACTTGTTTTGAGATCAAAGTGAGAGCTGCATGTGTGCACATTTGTACATTTGTTCATATCCTTTGCTACTTAGTGAGTTATTAGCAGTGTTATAGATCATTTGTAGTCAGCAATAGGGGAGTGATTGCTTCCTACAAGAGCACAAAACTTGTATATTTCTAGACAGCTTTTAAAAGAAAGTCAGGTAAAGATATATATTTTTTGTCTTAAAGGGTCAGTGTTGTATTTTGAGACAGGCTGGAATAAGCTAAATAGCCAATAGGCAGAGGGTAACATAATTTGTCTGATTCTCTGTAATAATGGTCTCGGAATAATGATGCATTTTATTTTGTAAAGTGGTTTCTTGCATCAAACAACTCAACAACATTTTCAGTCACCTCCTTGTCTGAAGGACAAGTGGATAAACAGGTTTAGTCTCATGGAATGTAGGCCTACATTGAACACCACACATTGGCTGCTACTGTAGGCTGAATGATAGAACAGCTATTTCTATGTTAAATGTTATGGGATGCATTTTCTCTGTTGTTTTTGATGGTAGGCCACTCTGGTAGTCCTACATTATGATCAAATAGCCACAGTAGCCTACTTAACCACTGTTAAAACTGTAACTTAAAGCAGGTACAGCCTCAGTGTTCACAGTAAAACGGTAACTTAAAGCGGGTACAGCCTCAGTGTTCACAGTAAAACTGTAACTTAAAGCAGGTACAGCCTCAGTGTTCACAGTAAAACTGTAACTTAAAGCGGTACAGCCTCAGTGTTCACAGTAAAACTGTAGCTTAAAGTGGGTACAGCCTCAGTGTTCACAGTAAAACTGTAACTTAAAGCGGGTCCAGCCTCAGTGTTCACAGTAAAACTGTAGCTTAAAGTGGGTACAGCCTCGGTGTTCACAATAAAACTGTAACTTAAAGTGGGAACAGCCTCAGTGTTCACAGTAAAACTGTAACTTAAAGCGGGTCCAGCCTCAGTGTTCACAGTAAAACTGTAGCTTAAAGTGGGTACAGCCTCGGTGTTCACAGTAAAACTGTAACTTAAAGCGGGTCCAGCCTCAGTGTTCACAGTAAAACTGTAGCTTAAAGTGGGTACAGCCTCGGTGTTCACAGTAGAACTGTAACTTAAAGCGGGTACAGCCTCAGTGTTCACAGTAGAACTGTAACTTAAAGCAGGTACAGCCTCAGTGTTCACAGTTAAACTGTAACTTAAAGCGGGTACAGCCTCAGTGTTCACAGTAAAACTGTAACTTAAAGCAGGTACAGCCTCAGTGTTCACAGTAAAACTGTAGCTTAAAGTGGGTCCAGCCTCAGTGTTCACAGTAAAACTGTAGCTTAAAGTGGGTACAGCCTCTGTGTTCACAGTAAACTGTAACTTAAAGCGGGTACAGCCTTAGTGTTCACAGTAAAACTGTAGCTTAAAGTGGGTACAGCCTCTGTGTTCACAGTAAAACTGTAACTTAAAGCGGGTACAGCCTCAGTGTTGACAGTAAAACTGTAGCTTAAAGTGGGTACAGCCTCAGTGTTCACAGTAAAACTGTAGCTTAAAGTGGGTACAGCCTCAGTGTTCACAGTAAAACTGATGTTACTCTGTCAGATAATGTTACCCATCTTCAGAAAGTGTTTTTTTATACTTAAAAATGTATGGTGTTTTTACGATCATGGACCGTCAGTTGCATTGTTCATTGCTATGCTGTAAAAGGTTATTTTATGGTTGTAAGTGATAAAATTAACTAACAAATATTTTATATTTTGCAATTCTAGTACTACTTCAGTAATGATCCCTATAAACGTATTCAGTGAACTTGGCTATAGAAACGTTTTGATGGTCTGATCAACACATTGTTTAAGGTACTGCAAAAACATAAGACCACAAATTACATTTCTGAAGATTAGTTTTCACCCCCCATTCCCCCTCACAGGAAAACTCCCACACGCGCCTTTTCTGTCCCTTTCCACACTACGAACGCAAGAGAAAGGACTGACAAAGTATTTTAACAGATTATTCTCGAATTAATTTAATGATGATTCATTTAATTATTACCTGTTTTCATGTTTCATATATCAGTAATCTTGAACATTCATTCAGAAAAACATATTTTCCTAGTGCATTCATTGTCAAATTCGTCAACCACAAGCCCTGCCAGAAGCTGGTACCGCCAGTGGCAGAGACTCACTCTGCCTTCTCGCACAAGCCAGTTTCAGGAAGCTAGGCATATGTCGCACGTCACTAAATCACAGGAGGCATTTGAACATATCTTTTTTTTTTTATCAAAATGCATTTTCTGGGTGTCAGAAATGCTAACTTTCATGTGCATTAAAAACAAAACTTGTATGCAATCTGTAAATACAAATAAAATTGTTACGAGCCTAGTTGGTTTAGCCATGGAAAAAGCCAGGAAACCTTCCCGCTAGCCCATGATTGGCTGAGATAATGGGTGGGCTGGACATGTTGAGAGATGAGTTTTGATTGGTCTGCCATGTAGCAGGTTTCTGTCTATAAAATGAGCTGCTCAGTATGTGTAGGTAATCCTGGCTACTGCGGCTTTTTTTTTAAAGATATAACACCATGGATTACTGCAAAAGTGTTGCTCCTACTCTCAACAACCTTGCTGCCCTGAATTTAGAAGACATTATCGACAAAGGGGGGGCATCATCTAGGGGGGTTATCATCTAGCAATTATAAAATATTTTTATCTGGACACTTCCTATTTTTGATATTTCTACTATGCAAATATTCAAATAACCATTTCATTGTACCGTTTACATCTTCTGTATCCTGTGCATGTGACAGATAAATGTTTATTTTATTTGATATAGTGTGTCTTTACCAGAGACGGAAATGTGAAGAACAACACGACCTGCACCAAAGATTAGAATCCTTATTGTAGGCTACTACTTTTACCACTTTTAGTCTTGTAATCTTTGGTTGTTTACTACCTTACTCCCTCTATTTAGCACATTGCCTCACGTGTGAATCCTTAAAGAGATGGGTGGGGTTAAGGTTTAAGAGAGTGTGAACGATGCTGAATGGGTGTTAGAGCTCTCCAGTAGGTGTACCGATACATTCAAGGGCCATTTTCAGTTTAGTTTATCAAGTTTCTACTTTTTATCTAATGTAAAAGATGTAAAAGAAATTATAATAATCACATTTTTCAACATAAGACCGAATCGAGGTGGTCGGCCACATTTGCTAACCGCGAGGGTTATGATGTAATCTCTTCGCAGACTGTGGAAGATATACTCTTTTGTCTACTCCAAGGCTGTTCAATCACACTGTTACATAAGACATTTAGATGTTTCAAAATGCACTAAGGTTGAGGTTAGTGCATCTGACTAGTAATTAATTGGCCAGTAATTAATTGGCCAGTAATTAATTGGCCAGTAATTAATTGGCCAGGGTTCAATACCTGCTATAGTCATTGTTGTTTTGCTCCCCCAAAAACAACACAGGCCTAATACATTATATAATTATACACTACCGGTCAAAAGTTTTAGAACACCTACTCATTCAAGGGTTTTTGTTTATTTGTACTATTTTCTACATTATAGAATAATAGTGAAGACATCAACACTATGTAATAACACATATGGAATCATGTAGTAACCAAAAAAGTGTTTGTCACGTTCTGACCTTAGTTCTTTTGTTGTTTCTTTGTTTTAGTGTGGTCAGGGCGTGAGTTGGGTGGGTTATCTATGTTCGTTTTTCTATGTTTCTATGATTCTCAAATCAGAGGCAGGTGTCGTTAGTTGTCTCTGATTGAGAGTCATACTTAGGTAGCCTTTTTCCACCTGTGTTTGTGGGTGTTTATTTTCTGTGTCTGTGTGTTCCACACGGAACTGTTTCGGTTTGTTATTTCACGTGGCGTTTATTGTTTTGTTTCTGTGTTCGTTTGTTTCATTAAAATATATTATGGACACATACCACGCTGCGCATTGGTCCGACATTTCTTACTCCTCCTCAGATGAGGAGGACAGCCGTTACAGTGTTAAACAAATCAAAAGTATTTTATATTTGAGATTCGTCAAATTGCCACCATTGGCCTTGATGGCAGCTTTGCACACTCTCTCTCTCTATCTCTCTCTCTCTCTGTCTCTGTCTCTCTCTTTCTCTCCTTCACCCTCTCATATCTCTCCCTGTCACCCTCTCATATATCTCTCTCCTTCACCCTCTCATATGTCTCTCTCTCTCTCTCTGTCACCATCTCATATCTCTCTCTCTTTCTCTCTCCTTCTCATCTCTCTTTCTCTCCTTCACCCTCTCATATCTCTCTCATTCACCCTCTCATAGCTCTCTCTCTCTATCATCTTTCTCTGCCAGTCTTCCCAGAGAGAGTAGTGTAATAGATAGCAGCTCAGTATGTGGGTACAGATTAGTGGGATCATCATGTTGGGAGATATCTCATATTTCTCTCTCTCTGCAGCTTCAATGATTCTCACACATCTCTCTCTCTCTCTCTCTCTCTCTCTCTCTCTCTCTCTCTCTCTCTCTCTCTCTCTCTCTCTCTCTCTCTCTCTCTCTCTCTCTCTCTCTCTCTCTCTCTCTCTCTCTCTCTCTCTCTCTCTCTCTCTCTCTCTCTCTCTCTCTCTCTCTCTCTCTCTCTCTCTCTCTCTCTCTCTCTCTCTCTCTCTTCCTGACGCTCTCGGTCTCTCTCTCTGTGTTTGTCTCTCTCTCTCCCTCTCCCCTCTCTCTCTCTACCTCCTCTCTCTCCCCTCTCTCATCTCTACCTCCTCTCTCACCCCTCTCTCATCTCTACCTCCTCTCCCTGTCTCTCTCTCTCCCCCCTCTCTCCCCCCTCTCTCTCTTTCCTCTCCCTTTCTCTCTCTCCCCCTCTCTCTCTCTACCTCCTCTCTCTACCTCCTCTCTCTTCCCATCTCGCCCACACGGTTCTTCACGTAAGCACTTGTGATAACTCACCGTGTTCCCACAGCAACCATTCTTCTACTGAGCCCACAGAGAGAGAGAGAGAGAGGGGGAGGGAGGGAGGGAGGGAGAGAGAGAGAGAGGGGGAGGGAGAGAGAGAGAGGGAGAGAGAGAGAGAGAGGGAGGGAGAGAGAGCAAGAGAGAGAGAGAAGGAGAGACAGAGAGAGGGCGAAGGAGAGAGACAGAGAGACAGAGAGACAGAGAGAGGGCGAAAGAGAGAGAGAGAGCGAGAGCGAGAGAGGGGGATGATATAAGTATGCTGTCTATTTCTGGGAGCCTTTCAACCTGCTGCTTTCAGCCAAGCTATGGGTGGGAAAGGCAAGGAGGATGGTTCATATTGGAATTCTAGCGTAGAGTGTTAGCGTAGAGTGTTAGCGCAGAGTGTTAGCGTAGAGTGTTAGCGCAGAGTGTTAGGGCAGAGTGTTAGCGCAGAGTGTTAGCGTAGAGTGTTAGCGTAGAGTGTTAGCGTAGAGTGTTAGCGTAGAGTGTTAGCGTAGAGTGTTAGGGCAGAGTGTTAGGGCAGAGTGTTAGGGCAGAGTGTTAGGGCAGAGTGTTAGCGCAGAGTGTTAGCGCAGAGTGTTAGCGCAGAGTGTTAGCGCAGAGTGTTAGCGCAGAGTGTTAGGGCAGAGTGTTAGGGCAGAGTGTTAGGGCAGAGTGTTAGGGCAGAGTGTTAGGGCAGAGTGTTAGGGCAGAGTTTTAGGGCAGAGTGTTAGGGCAGAGTGTTAGCGCAGAGTGTTAGGGCAGAGTGTTAGGGCAGAGTGTTAGGGCAGAGTGTTAGGGCAGAGTGTTAGCGCAGAGTGTTAGCGCAGAGTGTTAACGCAGAGTGTTAGCGCAGAGTGTTAACGCAGAGTGTTAGCCTAGAGTGTTAGGGCAGAGTGCTAGGGCAGAGTGTTAGGGCAGAGTGTTAGGGCAGAGTGTTAGGGCAGAGTGTTAGGGCAGAGTGTTAGGGCAGAGTGTTAGCCTAGAGTGTTAGGGCAGAGTGTTAGGGCAGAGTGTTAGGGCAGAGTGTTAACGTAGAGTGTTAACGTAGAGTGTTAACGTAGAGTGTTAGGGCAGAGTGTTAGGGCAGAGTGTTAGGGCAGAGTGTTAGGGCAGAGTGTTAGGGCAGAGTGTTAGCCTAGAGTGTTAGGGCAGAGTGTTAGGGCAGAGTGTTAGGGCAGAGTGTTAACGTAGAGTGTTAGCCTAGAGTGTTAGGGCAGAGTGTTAGGGCAGAGTGTTAACGCAGAGTGTTAGGGCAGAGTGTTAGCCTAGAGTGTTAGGGCAGAGTGTTAGGGCAGAGTGTTAGGGCAGAGTGTTAGGGCAGAGTGTTAACGCAGAGTGTTAGGGCAGAGTGTTAGGGCAGAGTGTTAGGGCAGAGTGTTAGGGCAGAGTGTTAGGGCAGAGTGTTAGCCTAGAGTGTTAGGGCAGAGTGTTAGGGCAGAGTGTTAGGGCAGAGTGTTAACGTAGAGTGTTAACGTAGAGTGTTAACGTAGAGTGTTAACGTAGAGTGTTAACGTCGAGTGTTAGGGCAGAGTGTTAGCGCAGAGTGTTAGGGCAGAGTGTTAGGGCAGAGTGTTAGCGCAGAGTGTTAGGGCAGAGTGTTAGCCTAGAGTGTTAGGGCAGAGTGTTAGGGCAGAGTGTTAGGGCAGAGTGTTAACGTAGAGTGTTAGGGCAGAGTGTTAGGGCAGAGTGTTAGGGCAGAGTGTTAGGGCAGAGTGTTAGCGCAGAGTGTTAGGGCAGAGTGTTAGCGCAGAGTGTTAGCGCAGCGTGTTAGCGCAGAGTGTTAGGGCAGAGTGATAGGGCAGAGTGTTAGCGCAGAGTGTTAGGGCAGAGTGTTAGTCTAGAGTGTTAGCGCAGAGTGTTAGGGCAGAGTGTTAGCGCAGAGTGTTAGCGCAGAGTGTTAGCGCAGAGTGTTAGGGCAGAGTGTTAGCGCAGAGTGTTAGGGCAGAGTGTTAGGGCAGAGTGTTAGGGCAGAGTGTTAGGGCAGAGTGTTAGGGCAGAGTGTTAGGGCAGAGTGTTAGCGCAGAGTGTTTGGGCAGAGTGTTAGGGCAGAGTGTTAGGGCAGAGTGTTAGCGCAGCGTGTTAGCGCAGAGTGTTAGGGCAGAGTGTTAGGGCAGAGTGTTAGCGCAGAGTGTTAGCGCAGAGTGTTAGGGCAGAGTGTTAGAGCAGAGTGTTAGCGCAGAGTGTTAGCGCAGAGTGTTAGCGCAGAGTGTTAGGGCAGAGTGTTAGGGCAGAGTGTTAGCGCAGAGTGTTAGGGCAGAGTGTTAGCCTAGAGTGTTAGGGCAGAGTGTTAGGGCAGAGTGTTAGGGCAGAGTGTTAGGGCAGAGTGTTAACGTAGAGTGTTAACGTAGAGTGTTAGGGCAGAGTGTTAGGGCAGAGTGTTAGGGCAGAGTGTTAGGGCAGAGTGTTAGGGCAGAGTGTTAGGGCAGAGTGTTAGCGCAGAGTGTTAGGGCAGAGTGTTAGCGCAGAGTGTTAGCGCAGCGTGTTAGCGCAGCGTGTTAGCGCAGAGTGTTAGGGCAGAGTGATAGGGCAGAGTGTTAGCGCAGAGTGTTAGGGCAGAGTGTTAGTCTAGAGTGTTAGCGCTGAGTGTTAGGGCAGAGTGTTAGCGCAGAGTGTTAGCGCAGAGTGTTAGCGCAGAGTGTTAGCGCAGAGTGTTAGGGCAGAGTGTTAGCGCAGAGTGTTAGGGCAGAGTGTTAGGGCAGAGTGTTAGGGCAGAGTGTTAGGGCAGAGTGTTAGGGCAGAGTGTTAGGGCAGAGTGTTAGCGCAGAGTGTTAGGGCAGAGTGTTAGGGCAGAGTGTTAGCGCAGCGTGTTAGCGCAGAGTGTTAGGGCAGAGTGTTAGGGCAGAGTGTTAGGGCAGCGTGTTAGCGCAGCGTGTTAGCGCAGAGTGTTAGGGCAGAGTGTTAGGGCAGAGTGTTAGCGCAGAGTGTTAGCGCAGAGTGTTAGGGCAGAGTGTTAGGGCAGAGTGTTAGGGCAGAGTGTTAGGGCAGAGTGTTAGGGCAGAGTGTTAGCGCAGAGTGTTAGCGCAGAGTGTTAGCGCAGACTGTTAGCGCAGGGCTAGATCAAAAATGTATGTCGTTGGGGGAGTTATCCTATCCAATTATAGGTAATCATGTTCAATAATATTGTTCATTTTAGAATAGCCCTCTTTGCCCGGCTAAACAAAACATCTTAAGTATCTTTCTCCATGAAGTCCCTAAAGCTGAAAAATGATTTTCCTCTTGATCTAAGATGTTGGTTTCTCCCGTGGGAAACCCGGGTTCACATCCTGCGTGTTACAATTACTGCCCAATATGGGGAGGAGGTCAAAGGGGCGGGACATGTAGCGGACATGAGTCGGTCATGGTCATGTGATGAGGTAGCCCTCCCCTCGTGCTCCGTGGCTGAGTGACTCATTGCGAGCTGACAGGGCTGTGGGCAGCCGAGGAAAACTAAAGTCCCAGAGAACCTGGCGTCCTTTTCTCTTCCTCTGTATCCGCTGCGAAAGGCACTTTCTACCACTCAAAATGGTCAAGCTTCTGCTTCTAACCCTCTTTTCCAACCTCCTTAATCCCCCACCCTTTCCCTCCTGCCTCTCTTCGGACGATATTGTCAACCACTTTGAAAAGAAGGTTGACGCCATCTGCTCCACCTCCTCATTCACTCAGCCTATTGAGTCCACTGGTCTCACTCACACAGCACTACCCTACGCCTTGACCTCTGTCTCCCCTCTCTCTACAGATGAAATCCTGTGACTAGTGAGGTCTGGCCGCTTGACCCTATCCCCTCTTCCCTTCTCCAGACCATCTCTGGAGACCTTCTACCATTCCTGATGTCACTCAACTCATCCCTGACCACTGGGTCCCTCTGACTTCAAAATGGCCCGAGTCGCTCCCCTCCTCAAGAAACCAACAATATGACGTCATAAACTACAGACCGCTATCCCTTCTTTCTTTGATTTCCAAAACACTTCGGCGTGCTCTCTCTGAACAACTCTCTGGCTATCTCTCCCAGAACGATCTTCTGGACCCTAACCAGTACAGGCTTCAAGACGGGTCACGGGTCAGTACGGAGGATCTCCGTACTGCCAAAGCTGATTCAATTCAATTCAATTCAATTCAATTCAATTCAATTCAAGGGGCTTTATTGGCATGGGAAACATGTGTTAACATTGCCAAAGCAAGTGAGGTAGATAATATACAAAAGTCAAATAAACAATAAAAATGAACAGTAAACATTACACATACAGAAGTTTCAAAACAATAAAGACATTACAAATGTCATATTATATATATGCAGTGTTGTAACAATGTACAAATGGTTAAAGCACACAAGTTAAAATAAATAAACATAAATATGGGTTGTATTTACAATGGTGTTTGTTCTTCACTGGTTGCCCTTTTCTTGTGGCAACAGGTCACAAATCTTGCTGCTGTGATGGCACACTGTGGAATTTCACCCAGTAGATATGGGAGTTTATCAAAATTGGATTTGTTTTCGAATTCTTTGTGGATCTGTGTAATCTGAGGGAAATATGTCTCTCTAATATGGTCATACATTGGGCAGGAGGTTAGGAAGTGCAGCTCAATTTCCACCTCATTTTGTGGGCAGTGAGCACATAGCCTGTCTTCTCTTGAGAGCCATGTCTGCCTACGGCGGCCTTTCTCAATAGCAAGGCTATGCTCACTGAGTCTGTACATAGTCAAAGCTTTCCTTAGGTTTGGGTCAGTCACAGTGGTTAGGTATTCTGCCACTGTATACTCTCTGTTTAGGGCCAAATAGCATTCTAGTTTGCTCTGTTTTTTTGTTAATTCTTTCCAATGTGTCAAGTAATTATCTTTTTGTTTTCTCATGATTTGGTTGGGTCTAATTGTGCTGTTGTCCTGGGGCTCTGTGGGGTGTGTTTGTGTTTGTGAACAGAGCCCTAGGACCAGCTTGCTTAGGGGACTCTTCTCCAGGTTCATCTCTCTGTAGGTGATGGCTTTGTTATGGAAGGTTTGGGAATCGCTTCCTTTTAGGTGGTTGTAGAATTTAACGGCTCTTTTCTGGATTTTGATAATTAGTGGGTATCGGCCTAATTCTGCTCTGCATGCATTATTTGGTGTTCTACGTTGTACACGGAGGATATTTTTGCAGAATTCTGCATGCAGAGTCTCAATTTGGTGTTTGTCCCATTTTGTGAAATCTTGGTTGGTGAGCGGACCCCAGACCTCACAACCATAAAGGGCAATGGGCTCTATGACTGATTCAAGTATTTTTAGCCAGATCCTAATTGGTATGTTGAAATTTATGTTCCTTTTGATGGCATAGAATGCCCTTCTTGCCTTGTCTCTCAGATCGTTCACAGCTCTGTGGAAGCTACCTGTGGTGCTGATGTTTAGGCCGAGGTATGTATAGTTTTTTGTGTGCTCTAGGGCAACGGTGTCTAGATGGAATTTGTGGTCCTGGCGACTGGACCTTTTTTGGAACACCATTATTTTGGTCTTACTGAGATTTACTGTCAGGGCCCAGGTCTAACAGAATCTGTGCAGAAGATCTAGGTGCTGCTGTAGGCCCTCCTTGGTTGGTGACAGAAGCACCAGATCATCAGCAAACAGTAGACATTTGACTTCGGATTCTAGTAGGGTGAGACCGGGTGCTGCAGACTGTTCTAGTGCCCGCGCCAATTCGTTGATATATATGTTGAAGAGGGTGGGGCTTAAGCTGCATCCCTGTCTCACCCCACGACCCTGTGTGAAGAAATGTGTGTGTTTTTTGCCAATTTTAACCGCACACTTGTTGTTTGTGTACATGGATTTTATGATGTCGTATGTTTTACCCCCAACACCACTTTCCATCAATTTGTATAGCAGACCCTCATGCCAAATTGAGTCGAAGGCTTTTTTGAAATCAACAAAGCATGAGAAGACTTTGCCTTTGTTTTGGTTTGTTTGGTTGTCAATTAGGGTGTGTAGGGTGAATACATGGTCTGTTGTACGGTAATTTGGTAAAAAGCCAATTTGACATTTGCTCAGTACATTGTTTTCATTGAGGAAATGTACGAGTCTGCTGTTAATGATAATGCAGAGTATTTTCCCAAGGTTACTGTTGACGCATATTCCACGGTAGTTATTGGGGTCAAATTTGTCTCCACTTTTGTGGATTGGGGTGATCAGTCCTTGGTTCCAAATATTGGGGAAGATGCCAGAGCTAAGGACGATGTTAAAGAGTTTTAATATAGCCAATTGGAATTTGTTGTCTGTATATTTGATCATTTCATTAAGGATACCATCAACACCACAGGCCTTTTTGGGTTGGAGGGTTTTTATTTTGTCCTGTAACTCATTCAAGGTAATTGGAGAATCCAGTGGGTTCTGGTAGTCTTTAATAGTTGATTCTAGGATTTGTATTTGATCATGTATATGTTTTTGCTCTTTATTCTTTGTTATAGAGCCAGGCCTCATCCTCCTAGATCTATCTGCTGCCTTCGACACCTTGAACAATCAGATCCTCCTCTCCACCCTCTCAGAGCTAGTTGGCTCAGGCTATGCACATTCTTTGATTGCATCCTACCTGGCAGGTCGCACCTACCAGGTGACGTGGAGAGGATCTGTGTTTGCACCACGTACTCTCACTACTGGTGTCCCCCAGGGCTCGGTTCTAGGCCCTCTCCTCTTCTCTCTATACACCAAGTCACTCAGCTTCGTCCTATCCTCACATGGTCTCTCCTACTCAACTACTTTCTTCTCTCTATACACCAAGTCACTCAGCTTCGTCCTATCCTCACATGGTCTCTCCTACTCAACTACTTTCTTCTCTCTCTACACCAAGTCACTCAGCTTCGTCCTATCCTCACATGGTCTCTCCTACTCAACTACTTTCTTCTCTCTATACACCAAGTCACTCAGCTTCGTCCTATCCTCACATGGTCTCTCCTACTCAACTACTTTCTTCTCTCTCTACACCAAGTCACTCAGCTTCGTCCTATCCTCACATGGTCTCCCCTACTCAACTACTTTCTTCTCTCTCTCTACACCAAGTCACTCAGCTTCGTCCTATCCTCACATGGTCTCTCCTACTCAACTACTTTCTTCTCTCTATACACCAAGTCACTCAGCTTCGTCCTATCCTCACATGGTCTCTCCTACTCAACTACTCTCTTCTCTCTATACACCAAGTCACTCAGCTTCGTCCTATCCTCACATGGTCTCCCCTACTCAACTACTTTCTTCTCTCTCTCTACACCAAGTCACTCAGCTTCGTCCTATCCTCACATGGTCTCTCCTACTCAACTACTTTCTTCTCTCTCTACACCAAGTCACTCAGCTTCGTCCTATCCTCACATGGTCTCTCCTACTCAACTACTTTCTTCTCTCTCTACACCAAGTCACTCAGCTTCGTCCTATCCTCACATGGTCTCTCCTACTCAACTACTTTCTTCTCTCTCTACACCAAGTCACTCAGCTTCGTCCTATCCTCACATGGTCTCTCCTACTCAACTACTTTCTTCTCTCTATACACCAAGTCACTCAGCTTCGTCCTATCCTCACATTTTCTCTCCTACTCAACTACTTTCTTCTCTCTATACACCAAGTCACTCAGCTTCGTCCTATCCTCACATGGTCTCCCCTACTCAACTACTTTCTTCTCTCTCTACACCAAGTCACTCAGCTTCGTCCTATCCTCACATGGTCTCTCCTACTCAAATACTTTTCTCCTTTCCCCCTTCTGACATCTAGGTAGCAAAACAAGCATCTCTGCGTACCTGGCAGATATCTCAGGTAGTTTTGTCGGCCCACCACCTTCAAGCTCAACCTCAACCTCGAGCTGCTCTTCCACCCGGGGAAGTCTTACCCTCTCCAAGACCTCTCCGTGACGGTTGACAACTCCACGTTGTCCCCGTTCCAGAGGGCAAAGAACCTTGTCGTGACCCTGGGACAAACACCCTGTCGTTCTCTGCAAACATCGAAGCAGTGACTCGCTCCTACAGGGTCATGCTCTAGAACACCCATTAGCACATTAGAGTACGACCCTACCCTACACAGGAAGTACGACCCTACCCCACACAAAAAGTACGACCCTACCCTACACAGGAAGCAGCACAGGTTCAAAATCTAGGCACGTGTCATCTCCCTACCTTCAGGCTCTGCTCAAACCCTACACCCCAACCCGAGTACTACGTCTCCTGTCCCTTCAACTCTTATGGGAGGGAAAACTCCCGCTCAGCCCAGTCCAAGATCTTCTCTGTCCCGGTGTGACCATCTTCTCCCGGAAGCTAGAACAGCAGAGTCCCTGGCCATCGTCCGAGAAATTATGAAACCCTCTTCAAAGATTAAATAATCCCAAACCACTTTCTTTACCAGAAAATTATAATGATCCATTGGGTAATTTGTCATTTTCAATTACTGGTAATGTTTTGAGCTAGTCTGTATTAAAATAGATATATCCATTTTATATATTACATACAAATTAGATATATCCATTTTATATATGATACAAATTTACAGACTGCATTTTGCACCCATCCCCATTTGCCTCTAAAATGATGCTTCCCTCCCCCCGTCACCTCTAGATGAATGGTTTTGACCACTCCAAAATGTTGCCCCCCCCCCCCCCGTCGCCTCTAGATGAATGGTTTTGACCATTCTAAAATGTTGCTTCCCCCCCCCATCGCCTCTAGATGAATGGTTTTGACCACTCTAAAATGTTGCTCCCCCCCCCCGTCACCTCTAGATGAATGGTTTTGACCACTCTAAAATGTTGCTCCCCCCCCCGTCACCTCCAGATGAATGGTTTTGACCACTCTAAAATGTTGCTTCCCCCCCCCCGTCGCCTCTAGATGAATGGTTTTGACCACTCTAAAATGTTGCTTCCCTCCCCCCCGTCACCTCTAGATGAATGGTTTTGACCACTCTAAAATGTTGCTTCCCTTCCCCCGTCACCTCTAGATGAATGGTTTTGACCACTCTAAAATGTTGCTTCCCTCCCCCCCGTCGCCTCTAGATTAATGGTTTTGACCACTCTAAAATGTTGCTTCCCTCTCCCCCGTCACCTCTAGATGAATGGTTTTGACCACTCTAAAATGTTGCTTCCCCCCCCCCCCGTCACCTCTAGATGAATGGTTTTGACCACTCTAAAATGTTGCTCCCCCCCCCCGTCGCCTCTAGATGAATGGTTTTGACCACTCTAAAATGTTGCTTCCCTCCCCCCCGTCACCTCTAGATGAATGGTTTTGACCACTCTAAAATGTTGCTTCCCCCCCCCGTCACCTCTAGATGAATGGTTTTGACCACTCTAAAATGTTGCTTCCCTCCCCCCCGTCACCTCTAGATGAATGGTTTTGACCACTCTAAAATGTTGCTTCCCCCCCCCCGTCACCTCTAGATGAATGGTTTTGACCACTCTAAAATGTTGCTTCCCCCCCCCCGTCACCTCTAGATGAATGGTTTTGACCACTCTAAAATGTTGCTTCCCCCCCCCGTCACCTCTAGATGAATGGTTTTGACCACTCTAAAATGTTGCTTCCCTCCCCCCGTCGCCTCTAGATGAATGGTTTTGACCACTCTAAAATGTTGCTTCCCTCCCCCCCGTCGCCTCTAGATGAATGGTTTTGACCACTCTAAAATGTTGCTTCCCCCCCCCCCCCGTCACCTCTAGATGAATGGTTTTGACCACTCTAAAATGTTGCTTCCCTCCCCCCCGTCACCTCTAGATGAATGGTTTTGACCACTCTAAAATGTTGCTTCCCTCCCCCCCGTCGCCTCTAGATGAATGGTTTTGACCACTCTAAAATGTTGCTTCCCTCCCCCCGTCACCTCTAGATGAATGGTTTTGACCACTCTAAAATGTTGCTTCCCTCCCCCCCGTCACCTCTAGATGAATGGTTTTGACCACTCTAAAATGTTGCTTCCCTCCCCCCCGTCGCCTCTAGATGAATGGTTTTGACCACTCTAAAATGTTGCTTCCCTCCCCCCCGTCGCCTCTAGATGAATGGTTTTGACCACTCTAAAATGTTGCTTCCCTCCCCCCCGTCGCCTCTAGATGAATGGTTTTGACCACTCTAAAATGTTGCTTCCCTCCCCCCCGTCGCCTCTAGATGAATGGTTTTGACCACTCTAAAATGTTGCTTCCCCCCCCCCGTCACCTCTAGATGAATGGTTTTGACCACTCTAAAATGTTGCTTCCCTCCCCCCGTCACCTCTAGATGAATGGTTTTGACCACTCTAAAATGTTGCTTCCCTCCCCCCGTCGCCTCTAGATGAATGGTTTTGACCACTCTAAAATGTTGCTTCCCTCCCCCCCCGTCGCCTCTAGATGAATGGTTTTGACCACTCTAAAATGTTGCTTCCCCCCCCCGTCACCTCTAGATGAATGGTTTTGACCACTCTAAAATGTTGCTTCCCTCCCCCCCGTCGCCTCTAGATGAATGGTTTTGACCACTCTAAAATGTTGCTTCCCCCCCCCGTCGCCTCTAGATGAATGGTTTTGACCACTCTAAAATGTTGCTTCCCTCCCCCCGTCACCTCTAGATGAATGGTTTTGACCACTCTAAAATGATGCTTCCCTCCCCCCGTCACCTCTAGATGAATGGTTTTGACTACTCTAAAATGTTGCTTCCCTCCCCCCGTCACCTCTAGATGAATGGTTTTGACCACTCTAAAATGTTGCTTCCCTCCCCCCCGTCGCCTCTAGATGAATGGTTTTGACCACTCTAAAATGTTGCTTCCCTCCCCCCTGTCGCCTCTAGATGAATGGTTTTGACCACTCTAAAATGTTGCTTCCCTCCCCCCGTCGCCTCTAGATGAATGGTTTTGACCACTCTAAAATGTTGCTTCCCTCCCCCCGTCGCCTCTAGATGAATGGTTTTGACCACTCTAAAATGTTGCTTCCCTCCCCCCCGTCGCCTCTAGATGAATGGTTTTGACCACTCTAAAATGTTGCTTCCCTCCCCTCCCCCCCGTCGCCTCTAGATGAATGGTTTTGACCACTCTAAAATGTTGCTTCCCTCCCCCCCGTCACCTCTAGATGAATGGTTTTGACCACTCTAAAATGTTGCTTCCCTCCCCCCCGTCGCCTCTAGATGAATGGTTTTGACCACTCTAAAATGTTGCTTCCCTCCCCCCGTCACCTCTAGATGAATGGTTTTGACCACTCTAAAATGTTGCTTCCCTCCCCCCCGTCACCTCTAGATGAATGGTTTTGACCACTCTAAAATGTTGCTTCCCTCCCCCCCGTCGCCTCTAGATGAATGGTTTTGACCACTCTAAAATGTTGCTTCCCTCCCCCCCGTCGCCTCTAGATGAATGGTTTTGACCACTCTAAAATGTTGCTTCCCTCCCCCCCGTCGCCTCTAGATGAATGGTTTTGACCACTCTAAAATGTTGCTTCCCTCCCCCCCGTCGCCTCTAGATGAATGGTTTTGACCACTCTAAAATGTTGCTTCCCCCCCCCCGTCACCTCTAGATGAATGGTTTTGACCACTCTAAAATGTTGCTTCCCTCCCCCCGTCACCTCTAGATGAATGGTTTTGACCACTCTAAAATGTTGCTTCCCTCCCCCCGTCGCCTCTAGATGAATGGTTTTGACCACTCTAAAATGTTGCTTCCCTCCCCCCCCGTCGCCTCTAGATGAATGGTTTTGACCACTCTAAAATGTTGCTTCCCCCCCCCGTCACCTCTAGATGAATGGTTTTGACCACTCTAAAATGTTGCTTCCCTCCCCCCCGTCGCCTCTAGATGAATGGTTTTGACCACTCTAAAATGTTGCTTCCCCCCCCCGTCGCCTCTAGATGAATGGTTTTGACCACTCTAAAATGTTGCTTCCCTCCCCCCGTCACCTCTAGATGAATGGTTTTGACCACTCTAAAATGATGCTTCCCTCCCCCCGTCACCTCTAGATGAATGGTTTTGACTACTCTAAAATGTTGCTTCCCTCCCCCCGTCACCTCTAGATGAATGGTTTTGACCACTCTAAAATGTTGCTTCCCTCCCCCCCGTCGCCTCTAGATGAATGGTTTTGACCACTCTAAAATGTTGCTTCCCTCCCCCCTGTCGCCTCTAGATGAATGGTTTTGACCACTCTAAAATGTTGCTTCCCTCCCCCCGTCGCCTCTAGATGAATGGTTTTGACCACTCTAAAATGTTGCTTCCCTCCCCCCGTCGCCTCTAGATGAATGGTTTTGACCACTCTAAAATGTTGCTTCCCTCCCCCCCGTCGCCTCTAGATGAATGGTTTTGACCACTCTAAAATGTTGCTTCCCTCCCCTCCCCCCCGTCGCCTCTAGATGAATGGTTTTGACCACTCTAAAATGTTGCTTCCCTCCCCCCGTCGCCTCTAGATGAATGGTTTTGACCACTCTAAAATGTTGCTTCCCTCCCCCCGTCACCTCTAGATGAATGGTTTTGACCACTCTAAAATGTTGCTTCCCTCCCCCCCGTCGCCTCTAGATGAATGGTTTTGACCACTCTAAAATGTTGCTTCCCTCCCCCCTGTCGCCTCTAGATGAATGGTTTTGACCACTCTAAAATGTTGCTTCCCCCCCCCCCCGTCACCTCTAGATGAATGGTTTTGACCACTCTAAAATGTTGCTTCCCTCCCCCCTGTCGCCTCTAGATGAATGGTTTTGACCACTCTAAAATGTTGCTTCCCTCCCCCCCGTCGCCTCTAGATGAATGGTTTTGACCACTCTAAAATGTTGCTTCCCTCCCCCCGTCGCCTCTAGATGAATGGTTTTGACCACTCTAAAATGTAGGAGAGTTTTTTTTTTTTTTTACCATATTCAATGATCAGTGTAATTGCTCACACATTGATATCAGACATGCACGAACCCCAATGCTCTGTTGCTGATAACTGGGATGAATGTAGGAGCAGATTTCAGGAGCAGGAAAAAGACGGCCTCTTTGTGACTGATCACTGACATAAGGTCATGTACGTGATAGGCCTATCTGGCTTATATGACTATGATGGTCATAATGCTTCTTGACATAAAGTGTATTTTCTAGAAGTTGTTTTTAAAATCTGATGAAGAATTCATTACAACAACAACATATTTCAAAATGTAAAGGAGACTTCTCATTTGAATAAATGTGTGTTTTGACACTCTTATGTAGGTGTCAAAACCGGCTATAAAATAATACAATACAACATGTGTAAATATATGTGTCATGCCAGTGTTATGACAATCTTATGACAGGTTATGACTGTGCCATAGCGTGTTATGGCGCTGGGTGTCAAGTAAAGTGTTACCTTAATCTTTACATAGTGGCGCCAGCGACAATCTTATTGTGGGAGAACACTGAGTGACCCGATCTTGGTTTTAAATACTTTAAATGGGTACTTCCGATTTTTGTGGTATTTCCCGGGACTTTCGGGATAAATACTTTGTCGATGATTTGGGAAAATATTCATCCCTATACTACAATACCCATAATGCTCTGTTACAGTACCCATAATTCTCTGTAACAGTACCCATAATGCTCTGTAACAGTAATTTCTATAACTAAGGTGAACTGAACGGAGTGAAACTGAACGGCGTGAAACTGAACGGCGTGAAACTGAACGGAGTGAAACTGAACGGAGTGACTGAACGGAGTGACTGAACGGAGTGACTGAACGGAGTGAAACTGAACGGCGTGAAACTGAACGGAGTGAAACTGAACGGAGTGACTGAAAGGAGTGAAACTGAACGGAGTGAAACTGAACGGAGTGAAACTGAACGGAGTGAAACTGAACAGAGTGACTGAAAGGAGTGAAACTGAACGGAGTGACTGAACGGAGTGAAATCAGCCAGTCAGACTGTTGGAATAGTGGCATGCTGACATTGTTGTTAAGGGCAACGCTAGCAAATGAAGAAAGTAGTTAGTTGCCACAGTAACAGAGGCATGGGGTGTTTAGCTGGCATGTGATGGGTTTTAAATAGATCTAGCATGCAGCTCAGCACACACACACGTAGCTGTGAGACGGAAGCAATACTGTTACACACAAACAGTTGCTCACAGCTAAATGAATGTTCTTTTTCACCATGCTGGTCCTTACACACCTTTACACACATGCTTGTACTTTCTCCCTCTCTCCCTCTCTGCCACACACACACACACACACACACACACACACACACACACACACACACACACACACACACACACACACACACACACACAGGACACTATATCACTGCTATCCTACTGTAGGTCCTGCAGCTACGCTACGGTACAGTAGGGAGGAACAGACAGGACACTATATCACTGCTATCCTACTGTAAGTCCTGCAGTTACGGTATGGTACAGTAGGGAGGAAGAGACAGGACACTATATCACTGCTATCCTACTGTAAGTCCTGCAGCTACAGTATGGTACAGTAGGGAGGAACAGACAGGACACTACATCACTGATATCCTACTGTAAGTCCTGCAGCTACGGTATGGTCCAGTAGGGAGGAAGAGACAGGACACTATATCACTGCTATCCTACTGTAAGTCCTGCAGCTACGGTATGGTACAGTAGGGAGGAAGAGACAGGACACTATATCACGGCTATCCTACTGTAAGCCCTGCAGCTACGGTATGGTCCAGTAGGGAGGAAGAGACAGGACACTATATCACTGCTATCCTACTGTACGTCCTGCAGCTACGGTATGGTACAGTAGGGAGGAAGAGACAGGACACTATATCACTGCTATCCTACTGTAAGTCCTGCAGCTACGGTATGGTACAGTAGGGAGGAAGAGACAGGACACTATATCACTGCTATCCTACTGTAAGTCCTGCAGCTACGGTATGGTACAGTAGGGAGGAAGAGACAGGACACTATATCACTGCTATCCTACTGTAAGTCCTGCAGCTACGGTATGGTACAGTAGGGAGGAAGAGACAGGACACTATATCACTGCTATCCTACTGTAGGTCCTGCAGCTACGGTATGGTACAGTAGGGAGGAACAGACAGGACACTATATCACTGCTATCCTACTGTAAGTCCTGCAGCTACGGTATGGTCCAGTAGGGAGGAAGAGACAGGACACTATATCACTGCTATCCTACTGTAAGTCCTGCCGCTACGGTATGGTCCAGTAGGGAGGAACAGACAGGACACTATATCACTGCTATCCTACTGTAAGTCCTGCAGCTACGGTATGGTACAGTAGGGAGGAACAGACAGGACACTATATCACTGCTATCCTACTGTAAGACCTGCAGCTACGGTATGGTACTGTAGGGAGGAACAGACAGGACACTATATCACTGCTATCCTACTATAAGACCTGCAGCTACGGTATGGTACAGTAGGGAGGAACAGACAGGACACTATATCACTGCTATCCTACTGTAAGTCCTGCAGCTACGGTATGGTACAGTAGGGAGGAACAGACAGGACACTATATCACTGCTATCCTACTGTAAGTCCTGCAGCTACGGTATGGTACTGTAGGGAGGAACAGACAGGACACTATATCACTGCTATCCTACTGTAAGACCTGCAGCTACGGTATGGTCCAGTAGGGAGGAAGAGACAGGACACTATATCACTGCTATCCTACTGTAAGACCTGCAGCTACGGTATGGTACTGTAGGGAGGAACAGACAGGACACTATATCACTGCTATCCTACTGTAAGACCTGCAGCTACGGTATGGTACAGTAGGGAGGAACAGACAGGACACTATATCACTGCTATCCTACTGTAAGACCTGCAGCTACGGTATGGTACTGTAGGGAGGAACAGACAGGACACTATATCACTGCTATCCTACTGTAAGACCTGCAGCTACGGTATGGTACTGTAGGGAGGAACAGACAGGACACTATATCACTGCTATCCTACTGTAAGTCCTGCAGCTACGGTATGGTACAGTAGGGAGGAACAGACAGGACACTATATCACTGCTATCCTACTGTAAGACCTGCAGCTACGGTATGGTACAGTAGGGAGGAACAGACAGGACACTATATCACTGCTATCCTACTGTAAGACCTGCAGCTACGGTATGGTCCAGTAGGGAGGAAGAGACAGGACACTATATCACTGCTATCCTACTGTAAGACCTGCAGCTACGGTATGGTACTGTAGGGAGGAACAGACAGGACACTATATCACTGCTATCCTACTGTAAGACCTGCAGCTACGGTATGGTACTGTAGGGAGGAACAGACAGGACACTATATCACTGCTATCCTACTGTAAGACCTGCAGCTACGGTATGGTACTGTAGGGAGGAACAGACAGGACACTATATCACTGCTATCCTACTGTAAGACCTGCAGCTACGGTATGGTACTGTAGGGAGGAACAGACAGGACACTATATCACTGCTATCCTACTGTAAGACCTGCAGCTACGGTATGGTACTGTAGGGAGGAACAGACAGGACACTATATCACTGCTATCCTACTGTAAGACCTGCAGCTACGGTATGGTACTGTAGGGAGGAACAGACAGGACACTATATCACTGCTATCCTACTGTAAGACCTGCAGCTACGGTATGGTACTGTAGGGAGGAACAGACAGGACACTATATCACTGCTATCCTACTGTAAGACCTGCAGCTACGGTATGGTACTGTAGGGAGGAACAGACAGGACACTATATCACTGCTATCCTACTGTAAGACCTGCAGCTACGGTATGGTACTGTAGGGAGGAACAGACAGGACACTATATCACTGCTATCCTACTGTAAGTCCTGCAGCTACGGTATGGTACAGTAGGGAGGAACAGACAGGACACTATATCACTGCTATCCTACTGTAAGTCCTGCAGCTACGGTATGGTCCAGTAGGGAGGAAGAGACAGGACACTATATCACTGCTATCCTACTGTAAGTCCTGCAGCTACGGTATGGTACAGTAGGGAGGAAGAGACAGGACACTATATCACTGCTATCCTACTGTAAGTCCTGCAGCTACGGTATGGTACAGTAGGGAGGAACAGACAGGACACTATATCACTGCTATCCTACTGTAAGACCTGCAGCTACGGTATGGTACAGTAGGGAGGAAGAGACAGGACACTATATCACTGCTATCCTACTGTAAGACCTGCAGCTACGGTATGGTACAGTAGGGAGGAAGAGACAGGACACTATATCACTGCTATCCTACTGTAAGACCTGCAGCTACGGTATGGTACAGTAGGGAGGAAGAGACAGGACACTATATCACTGCTATCCTACTGTAAGACCTGCAGCTACGGTATGGTACAGTAGGGAGGAACAGACAGGACACTATATCACTGCTATCCTACTGTAAGACCTGCAGCTACGGTATGGTACAGTAGGGAGGAACAGACAGGACACTATATCACTGCTATCCTACTGTAAGACCTGCAGCTACGGTATGGTACAGTAGGGAGGAACAGACAGGACACTATATCACTGCTATCCTACTGTAAGACCTGCAGCTACGGTATGGTCCAGTAGGGAGGAACAGACAGGACACTATATCACTGCTATCCTACTGTAAGACCTGCAGCTACGGTATGGTCCAGTAGGGAGGAAGAGACAGGACACTATATCACTGCTATCCTACTGTAAGACCTGCAGCTACGGTATGGTACAGTAGGGAGGAACAGACAGGACACTATATCACTGCTATCCTACTGTAAGACCTGCAGCTACGGTATGGTACAGTAGGGAGGAACAGACAGGACACTATATCACTGCTATCCTACTGTAAGACCTGCAGCTACGGTATGGTCCAGTAGGGAGGAACAGACAGGACACTATATCACTGCTATCCTACTGTAAGACCTGCAGCTACGGTATGGTACAGTAGGGAGGAACAGACAGGACACTATATCACTGCTATCCTACTGTAAGACCTGCAGCTACGGTATGGTCCAGTAGGGAGGAAGAGACAGGACACTATATCACTGCTATCCTACTGTAAGACCTGCAGCTACGGTATGGTCCAGTAGGGAGGAACAGATATGAGAGGAAAGTGGGTTGTCTTACTCCCTTTACATTGCACTGCAGCATCAAATCAAAGAAAAATGTTTTGGTCGCGTACACAGTTTAGCATATGTTATAGCGGGTGCAGGGAAACGATTACGTTACCAGCTCCTAACAATGCAGAAAAATGTCAATCAAGAAATGTCGGAACGTAATCCAACTAACAACCCAAATAGCACTGTAACAGTAATCAATTAACAACCCAAATAGAACTGTAACAGTAATCAATTAACAACCCAAATAGCACTGTAACAGTAATCAATTAACAACCCAAATAGAACTGTAACAGTAATCAATTAACAACCCAAATAGAACTGTAACAGTAATCAATTAACAACCCAAATAGAACTGTAACAGTAATCAATTAACAACCCAAATAGAACTGTAACAGTAATCAATTAACAACCCAAATAGAACTGTAACAGTAATCAATTAACAACCCAAATAGAACTGTAACAGTAATCAATTAACAACCAATTAACAACCCAAGTAGATCTGTAACAGTAATCAATTAACAACCAACTAACAACCCAAATAGCACTGTAACAGTAATCAATTAACAACCCAAATAGAACTGTAACAATAATCAATTAACAACCTGTAACGTTCCTGACTTGTTTTATGTTGTTTTTGTATGTGTATATGGTCAGGGCGTGAGTTTTGGGTGGGCAGTCTATGTTTTCTGTTTCTATGTTGGTTTTGGGTTGCCTGGTATGGCTCTTAATTAGAGGCAGGTGTTTTGCGTTTTCCTCTAATTGAGAGTCATATTTAGGTAGGGTGTTCTCACTGTTTGTTTGGGGGTGATTGTCTCCTGTTTCGTCCATGTCTGTACCATACGGGACTGTTTGGCTGTTCGTTCGTTTTGATGTAGTCTGTTCCTGTCCGTGAGTTCTACGTTTAGTTATGTAAGTTCATGTTCAGGTTTTCGTCTACGTCGTTTTCTTGTTTTGTAATTTTGTAAGTGTTTTGTTTTCGTGTTGCCGTCGTTTCAAATAAAGAGATGGCTTATTTCCCTACTGCTGCGTATTGGTCCACTGATCCTTCTCTCCTCTCCTCGTCCGAGGAAGAGGAGGACAACAGCCCTTACAGAATCACCCACCAAACTAGGACCAAGCGGCAAGGGAAAGCTCAACTGAGCAACAAGGACTCCTGGACTTGGGAGGAGATCCTGGACGGTAGAGGACCCTGGGCTCAGCCAGGGGAATATCGCCGTCCCAAGGCGGAGTTGGAAGCAGCGAAGGCAGAGAGGCGCTGGTATGAGGAGGCAGCGCGGCGACGCGGTTGGGAGCCCGTGAGTCAGACCCAAAAATTTCTTGGGGGGGGGGCACACGAGGAGTGTGGCAAAGCCGGGTAGGATACCTGAGCCAACTCCCCGTGCTTACCGTGGAGGTAGAAGGCGTCGTACTGGTAAGACACCGTGTTATGCGGTAAAGCGCACGGTGTCCCCAGTACGCGTGCTTAGCCCAGTGCGGGCTATTCCACCTTGCCGCACTGGGAGGGCTAAGTTGGGCATTGAGCCGGATGTCATGAAGCCGGCCCAACGCATCTGGCCACCAGTGCGTCTCCTCGGGCCGGCATACATGGCACCAGCCTTACAAATGGTGTCCCCGGTTTGCCAGTATAGCCCAGTGCGGGCTATTCCACCTCGCCGCACTGGCAGGGCTACGGGCACCATTCAACCTGGTAAGGTTGGGCAGGCTCGATGCTCAAGAGCACGTGTCCTCCTTCACGGTCCGGTATACCCGGTGCCACCTCCATGTACCAGTCCTCCGGTGGCAGCCCCCCGTACCAGGCTGTCTCTCCGGGTTCTCTCTCCAGCTGTTTCCTCCTCTCCAGCGCAGCCAGTGCCTATACCACGCACCAGGCTGTCTCTCCTTCTCCTCCCTACAGAGCCGTCCTGCCATGACCAGCCAGAGCCGTCCTGCCATGACCAGCCAGAGCCGTCCTGCCATGACCCGCCAGAGCCGTCCTGCCATGACCAGCCAGAGCCGTCCTGCCATGACCCGCCAGAGCCGTCCTGCCATGACCTGCCAGAGCCGTCCAGCCAGGACCTGCCAGAGCCGTCCAGCCAGGACCTGCCAGAGCCGTCCAGCCAGGACCTGCCAGAGCCGTCCAGCCAGGACCTGCCAGAGCCGTCCAGCCAGGACCTGCCAGAGCCGTCCAGCCAGGACCTGCCAGAGCCGTCCAGCCAGGACCTGCCAGAGCCGTCCAGCCAGGACTTGCCAGAGCCGTCCAGCCAGGACCTGCCAGAGTCCCTCAGCCAGGACCTGCCAGAGTCCCTCAGCCAGGACCTGCCAGAGTCCCTCAGCCAGGACCTGCCAGAGTCCCTCAGCCAGGACCTGCCAGAGTCCCTCAGCCAGGACCTGCCAGAGTCCCTCAGCCAGGACCTGCCAGAGTCCCTCAGCCGGGATCTGCCGCCCATTGTCCCGGTGCTGCCCCTTGTCCCGGTGCTGCCCCTTGTCCCGGTGCTGCCCCTTGTCCCGGTGCTGCCCCTTATCCCGGTGCTGCCCCTTATCCCGGTGCTGCCCCTTGTCCCGGTGCTGCCCCTTGTCCCGGTGCTGCCCCTTGTCCCGGTGCTGCCCCTTATCCCGGTGCTGGCCGTTCATTTAGGGGGCTTTAGTTTGAGGGTGGTCATTGGGAGGGGAATACAGAAGCGGGGAGTGACTATGGTGGTGTGGGGACAGCGTCCGGAGCCTGAGCCACCACCGTGGTCAACTGCCCACCCAGACCCTCCCCTGGACTTTGTGCTGGTGCGCCCGGCGTTCGCACCTTGAGGGGGGGGTTCTGTAACGTTCCTGACTTGTTTTATGTTGTTTTTGTATGTGTATATGGTCAGGGCGTGAGTTTTGGGTGGGCAGTCTATGTTTTCTGTTTCTATGTTGGTTTTGGGTTGCCTGGTATGGCTCTTAATTAGAGGCAGGTGTTTTGCGTTTTCCTCTAATTGAGAGTCATATTTAGGTAGGGTGTTCTCACTGTTTGTTTGGGGGTGATTGTCTCCTGTTTCGTCCATGTCTGTACCATACGGGACTGTTTGGCTGTTCGTTCGTTTTGATGTAGTCTGTTCCTGTCCGTGAGTTCTACGTTTAGTTATGTAAGTTCATGTTCAGGTTTTCGTCTACGTCGTTTTCTTGTTTTGTAATTTTGTAAGTGTTTTGTTTTCGTGTTGCCGTCGTTTCAAATAAAGAGATGGCTTATTTCCCTACTGCTGCGTATTGGTCCACTGATCCTTCTCTCCTCTCCTCGTCCGAGGAAGAGGAGGACAACAGCCCTTACACAACCAATTAACAACCCAAGTAGAACTGTAACAGTAATCAATTAACAACCAATTAACAACCCAAATAGAACTGTAACAGTAATCAATTAACAACCCAAATAGAACTGTAACAGTAATCAATTAACAACCCAAGTAGAACTGTAACAGTAATCAATTAACAACCCAAATAAATATTATAATGATATGTACAGCAGTAGATATAATATGGACGATATGTACAGCAGTATATATATTAGAATTATTATTATTAGGGGTTATAACAGTAGTCTAGTGTGAGGGGTTATAACAGTAGTCTAGTGTGAGGGGTTATGACAGTAGTCTAGTGTGAGGGGTTATAACAGTAGTCTAGTGTGAGGGGTTATGTCAGTAGTCTAGTGTGAGGGGTTATGACAGTAGTCTAGTGTGGGGGGTTATGACAGTAGTCTAGTGTGAGGGGTTAGGTCAGTAGTCTAGTGTGAGGGGTTATAACAGTAGTCTAGTGTGAGGGGTTATAACAGTAGTCTAGTGTGAGGGGTTATAACAGTAGTCTAGTGTGAGGGGTTATATCAGTAGTCTAGTGTGAGGGGTTATAACAGTAGTCTAGTGTGAGGGGTTATGACAGTAGTCTAGTGTGAGGGGTTATGACAGTAGTCTAGTGTGAGGGGTTATAACAGTAGTCTAGTGTGAGGGGTTATAACAGTAGTCTAGTGTGAGGGGTTATGACAGTAGTCTAGTGTGAGGGGTTATAACAGTAGTCTAGTGTGAGGGGTTATAACAGTAGTCTAGTGTGAGGGGTTATGACAGTAGTCTAGTGTGAGGGGTTATAACAGTAGTCTAGTGTGAGGGGTTATGACAGTAGTCTAGTGTGAGGGGTTGTGTCAGTAGTCTAGTGTGAGGGGTTATGACAGTAGTCTAGTGTGAGGGGTTATGTCAGTAGTCTAGTGTGAGGGGTTATGTCAGTAGTCTAGTGTGAGGGGTTATAACAGTAGTCTAGTGTGAGGGGTTATATCAGTAGTCTAGTGTGAGGGGTTATGACAGTAGTCTAGTGTGAGGGGTTATAACAGTAGTCTAGTGTGAGGGGTTATGTCAGTAGTCTAGTGTGAGGGGTTATGTCAGTAGTCTAGTGTGAGGGGTTATGACAGTAGTCTAGTGTGAGGGGTTATGACAGTAGTCTAGTGTGAGGGGTTATGTCAGTAGTCTAGTGTGAGGGGTTATGTCAGTAGTCTAGTGTGAGGGGTTATGTCAGTAGTCTAGTGTGAGGGGTTATAACAGTAGTCTAGTGTGAGGGGTTATGTCAGTAGTCTAGTGTGAGGGGTTATGACAGTAGTCTAGTGTGAGGGGTTATGTCAGTAGTCTAGTGTGAGGGGTTATGACAGTAGTCTAGTGTGAGGGGTTATGTCAGTAGTCTCGTGTGAGGGGTTATAACAGTAGTCTAGTGTGAGGGGTTATGTCAGTAGTCTAGTGTGAGGGGTTATGACAGTAGTCTAGTGTGAGGGGTTATAACAGTAGTCTAGTGTGAGGGGTTATAACAGTAGTCTAGTGTGAGGGGTTATAACAGTAGTCTAGTGTGAGGGGTTATAACAGTAGTCTAGTGTGAGGGGTTATAGCAGTAGTCTAGTGTGAGGGGTTATGACAGTAGTCTAGTATGAGAGGTTATAACAGTAGTCTAGTGTGAGGGGTTATGACAGTAGTCTAGTGTGAGGGGTTATGACAGTAGTCTAGTGTGAGGGGTTATGACAGTAGTCTCGTGTGAGGGGTTATAACAGTAGTCTAGTGTGAGGGGTTATAACAGTAGTCTAGTGTGAGGGGTTATGACAGTAGTCTAGTGTGAGGGGTTATGTCAGTAGTCTAGTGTGAGGGGTTATGACAGTAGTCTAGTGTGAGGGGTTATGACAGTAGTCTAGTGTGAGGGGTTATGACAGTAGTCTAGTGTGAGGGGTTATGACAGTAGTCTAGTGTGAGGGGTTATAACAGTAGTCTAGTGTGAGGGGTTATAACAGTAGTCTAATGTGAGGGGTTATGTCAGTAGTCTAGTGTGAGGGGTTATGACAGTAGTCTAGTGTGAGGGGTTATAACAGTAGTCTAATGTGAGGGGTTATAACAGTAGTCTAGTGTGAGGGGTTATGACAGTAGTCTAGTGTGAGGGGTTATAACAGTAGTCTAGTGTGAGGGGTTATAACAGTAGTCTAGTGTGAGGGGTTATGACAGTAGTCTAGTGTGAGGGGTTATAACAGTAGTCTAATGTGAGGGGTTATAACAGTAGTCTAGTGTGAGGGGTTATGTCAGTAGTCTAGTGTGAGGGGTTATAACAGTAGTCTAGTGTGAGGGGTTATAACAGTAGTCTAATGTGAGGGGTTATAACAGTAGTCTAGTGTGAGGGGTTATGACAGTAGTCTAGTGTGAGGGGTTATAACAGTAGTCTAGTGTGAGGGGTTATGACAGTACTCTAGTGTGAGGGGTTATGACAGTAGTCTAGTGTGAGGGGTTATAACAGTAGTCTAGTGTGAAGGGTTATAACAGTAGTCTAGTGTGAGGGGTTATGACAGTACTCTAGTGTGAGGGGTTATAACAGTAGTCTAGTGTGAAGGGTTATAACAGTACTCTAGTGTGAGGGGTTATAACAGTAGTCTAGTGTGAGGGGTTATAACAGTAGTCTAGTGTGAGGGGTTATAACAGTAGTCTAGTGTGAAGGGTTATAACAGTAGTCTAGTGTGAGGGGTTATGACAGTACTCTAGTGTGAGGGGTTATGACAGTAGTCTAGTGTGAGGGGTTATAACAGTAGTCTAGTGTGAAGGGTTATAACAGTAGTCTAGTGTGAGGGGTTATGACAGTAGTCTAGTGTGAGGGGTTATGACAGTAGTCTAGTGTGAGGGGTTATAACAGTAGTCTAGTGTGAAGGGTTATAACAGTAGTCTAGTGTGAGGGGTTATGACAGTACTCTAGTGTGAGGGGTTATGACAGTAGTCTAGTGTGAGGGGTTATAACAGTAGTCTAGTGTGAAGGGTTATAACAGTAGTCTAGTGTGAGGGGTTATGACAGTAGTCTAGTGTGAGGGGTTATGACAGTAGTCTAGTGTGAGGGGTTATAACAGTAGTCTAGTGTGAGGGATTATGGCAGTAGTCTAGTGTGATGGGTTATAACAGTAGTCTAGTATGAGGTGTTATGGCAGTAGTCTAGTGTGAGGGGTTATAACAGTAGTCTAGTGTGAAGGGTTATAACAGTAGTCTAGTGTCTGGTGCTAGAATAATGACAAGTGAACCTGGGGAGCTTTATGTTCACATTGCCCTAAAAAAGGGAACCAGATGACGGAATCCAATCGAACCAAACTCAAACCACCTCTCAATCCCAGTGCAAGGCACACGTTTGTTTTTAACCCTATCCCAGACCTTAAACCTTACCTTAACCATTCATAACCCTATCCCAAACCTTAACCATTCATAACCCTATCCCAAACCTTAACCATTCATAACCCTATCCCAGACCTTAAACCTTACCTTAACCATTCATAACCCTATCCCAGACCTTAACCATTCATAACCCTATCTCAAACCTTAACCCTTACCTTAACCATTCATAACCATATCCTTAACCTTAACCCTTACCTTAAGCATTGGGAATGTATGCTTAAACTTTCGAAATTGGGCATTTACGGAAAAACTTTGGAGACTGTGAAAGCGTGTTGGGTACACTACAGGTACACTACAGGTACATCAAATGCATTAGTTCAATCACCTTTATTTGGAATTCAAGACTGCTATTGGAGAATATCTACAAAATGTGGGCCTGTGGGTTCCATCAGTATATTCAACCACTGAGCCCATAACATGTGGATTCCATCAGTATAGTCAACCACTGAGCCCATAACATGTGGGTTCCATCAGTATAGTCAACCACTGAGCCCATAACATGTGGATTCCATCAGTATAGTCAACCACTGAGCCCATAACATGTGGATTCCATCAGTATATTCAACCACTGAGCCCATAACATGTGGATTCCATCAGTATAGTCAACCACTGAGCCCATAACATGTGGGTTCCATCAGTATAGTCAACCACTGAGCCCATAACATGTGGATTCCATCAGTATAGTCAACCACTGAGCCCATAACATGTGGATTCCATCAGTATAGTCAACCACTGAGCCCATAACATGTGGATTCCATCAGTATAGTCAACCACTGAGCCCATAACATGTGGGTTCCATCAGTATAGTCAACCACTGAGCCCATAACATGTGGATTCCATCAGTATAGTCAACCACTGAGCCCATAACATGTGGGTTCCATCAGTATATTCAACCACTGAGCCCATAACATGTGGATTCCATCAGTATAGTCAACCACTGAGCCCATAACATGTGGGTTCCATCAGTATATTCAACCACTGAGCCCATAACATGTGGATTCCATCAGTATAGTCAACCACTGAGCCCATACCATGTGGATTCCATCAGTATAGTCAACCACTGAGCCCATAACAACATGTGGGTTCCATCAGTATAGTCAACCACTGAGCCCATACCATGTGGATTCCATCAGTTTAGTCAACCACTGAGCCCATACCATGTGGATTCCATCAGTATATTCAACCACTGAGCCCATAACATGTGGATTCCATCAGTATATTCAACCACTGAGCCCATAACATGTGGATTCCATCAGTATAGTCAACCACTGAGCCCATAACATGTGGATTCCATCAGTATAGTCAACCACTGAGCCCATACCATGTGGATTCCATCAGTATATTCAACCACTGAGCCCATAACATGTGGATTCCATCAGTATATTCAACCACTGAGCCCATAACATGTGGATTCCATCAGTATAGTCAACCACTGAGCCCATAACATGTGGATTCCATCAGTATAGTCAACCACTGAGCCCATAACATGTGGGTTCCATCAGTATAGTCAACCACTGAGCCCATAACATGTGGATTCCATCAGTATAGTCAACCACTGAGCCCATAACATGTGGATTCCATCAGTATAGTCAACCACTGAGCCCATAACATGTGGGTTCCATCAGTATAGTCAACCACTGAGCCCATAACATGTGGATTCCATCAGTATATTCAACCACTGAGCCCATACCATGTGGATTCCATCAGTATATTCAACCACTGAGCCCATACCATGTGGATTCCATCAGTATATTCAACCACTGAGCCCATACCATGTGGATTCCATCAGTATATTCAACCACTGAGCCCATACCATGTGGATTCCATCAGTATAGTCAACCACTGAGCCCATACCATGTGGATTCCATCAGTATATTCAACCACTGAGCCCATACCATGTGGATTCCATCAGTATATTCAACCACTGAGCCCATAACATGTGGATTCCATCAGTATAGTCAACCACTGAGCCCATAACATGTGGATTCCATCAGTATAGTCAACCACTGAGCCCATAACATGTATAGAGCAACATATCACAGTTTCTACAAACTGAGGTGTAACAGACTTGTGGCAGTAGGTACCGTGAACTATTAGCTGTTTTCAAAGGCGATTCACTTCATCCGAGGCGTTTCCACGACAACACAGCATTTATCCTCTCTGACCCTGTCTCATTTTCATGTTGTTGCCAAAAATAAAGAGGCTCCATGCAGAGAAAAGCTAACACAGAGGCAAGCTAACGCAGAGACAAGCTAACGCAGAGACAAGCTAAATCAGAGACAAGCTAAAGCAGAGACAAGCTAACGCAGAGACAAGCTAATGCAGAGACAAGCTAACGTAGAGACAAGCTAACGCAGAGACAAGCTAAAACAGAGACAAGCTAACGCAGAGACAAGCTAACGCAGAGACAAGCTAAAACAGAGACAAGCTAAAACAGAGACAAGCTAAAACAGAGACAAACTAACGCAGAGACAAGCTAACGCAGAGACAAGCTAACGCAGAGACAAGCTAAAACAGAGACAAGCTAAAACAGAGACAAGCTAACGCAGAGACAAGCTAACGCAGAGACAAGCTAACGCAGAGACAAGCTAAAACAGAGACAAGCTAAAACAGCCAGATATTCACCTGCAGACTCAAGTAGGCTACATTAAAGTTTTACATTTCAAAGATTCCCAGTTGATCCACAGGTATGTCTCAGTGATGAAGGTAACCCAAACATTTGTGAAACATGAAACGTTACCGACCTGTCTTTGTTGAAGTGTCCGTCTGACCTAAAGAGCGAGAGAGAGTGACAGAGAGAGAGAGAGAGACAGAGAGAGAGAGAGAGACATACAGGGAGAGACAGAGAGAGAGAGACAGAGAGAGTCAGAGACAGAGACAGAGGGACAGAAAGAGACAGAGAGAGAGTCAGAGACAGAGACAGAGGGACAGAAAGAGAGAGAGAGATAGACAGAGAGAAAGAGAATGTGAGACACAGACAGACAGAAAAGAAAGACAGAGACCGTGTGTTATTAACACTTCATGTATTTCATATATAATTACATAAATACACATATCCATCATGAGTGTGGATGATGATGTAACAATGTTGAGAAACTGCATCCGTAGTCCCTCGTTCTATCGAAGGACCCCAAGCATCAATTCACTGTCACTAATATCTTCAGTACTTTACTGTACATCAATATGTAGATATATCTGCCAATACTGTAGTATTGTAACAAAAAGGTTTGATGTCCCAAACGGCACACCATTATCCTATTATAGTGCACTACTTTTGACCAGAGTCCTTATGGGGAAAAGGGTGTTAGGGTGGATGCAACCCAACTCTACAGCCTTGATTAGAAGCCTCTAGGGTTGTGGTGGTGTCCAGATTATCATCCTATCGTTCCTGTACCATACCGGGGTGTACGGTATTACCGGCAGTGCACACAAGGGCAGCTATTTGTTTTTTCCAAACGTAAAAAATATGTTTTTTTACGCAACACAATTAAATTTAGGCAGTAGGGATCTTGATCCAGGAGGGGGTTGAACGTCTCTGCTGTAACCAAGAAGCTTGATGTTGACATCTAGCCACTTAGCGAGTAAGTTACCGAACCAAATGCACAGCTGGAGCCCTGAGCGATTAAAATGAGATTTGATGTCATTTATTTATTCACAATACCACATAATGTCAAAGTGAAATGACGTTTTTAGAAATGTTTACAAATTAATAAAAAAATGAAAAGGCTGAAATGTCTTGAGTCAATGAGTATTCAACCCATTTGTTAGGGCAAACCTAAAAACTTGCTGTAGAAGTCACATAATACGTTGCATGGACTCACTCTGTGAGCAATAATAGTGTTTAACATGATTTTTAAATTACTACCCCATCTCTGTACCCCACACATTTATTTGTAAGGTCTTTTGGTTCAGCAGTGAGCAGACCAGGGAGGTTTTCCAATGGTTTTCAAAGAAGGGCGGAGAGGAAGGAAACCGCTCAGGGATTTCACTATGATGCCAATGGTGATTTTAACACAGTTTAATGGCTGTGATAGGAGAAAACTTAGGAATGATCAACAACATTGTAATTACTCCACAATACTAACCTAAATGACAGAGTGAAAAAAAGGACTACAAATATTCTGTACAGAATAAAAAATATTCCAAAACATGCATCCTGATTGCAATGTGCTAAAGTAGTACTGCAAATAATGTGGCAAAGAAATTAACTTTATGTCCTGAATAGAAAGTGTTATGTTTGGGTCAAGTCCAAAACAACACATCACTGAGTACCACTTCATATTTTAAAGCATGCTGATGGCTGCATCATGTTATGGGTATGCTTGTCATCGACAAGGACTAGGGAGTTTTTTAGGATAAATAGACACAGAATAGAGCTAAGCACAGGCAAAATCCTAGAGGAAAGCCTGGTTCAGTCACCTTTCCAACAGACACTAGAAGACAGACACATTCACCTTTCAGCAGGGCAATAACCTAAAACACAAGGCCAAATATACACTGGAGTTGCTAACCAAGATGACATTGACTGTTCCTGAGTGGCCTAGTTAAAGTTTTGACTTAAATTGTCTTGAAAATCTATGGCAAGACTTGAAAACGGCAGGTAGCCTAGTGGTTAGCGCGTTGGGCTTGGAACATTTTCAAAGTGAAAAAAAAAACATTTTAGAAAATGTTCCAAATTACTAAGAAATACAAAATGAGGATGTCTTGATTGTGTGTGTCTTCACCATAGTTTATACTTGGTGGAAGCACCTTTGGCAGCCATTACGGCTGTGAATTATTTTGAATAAGATTCTACCAACCTTTGCACAACTGTTAGGGCAACATACTGTATGTATATCCATTGTTTTGTGTAGATCGATAGGATACTTTTTTTTTTTTTTTAAATAATCCCTTTTCAGATGTAATGTTGGGGCAGTAAAATGTGGACACTGGGCAAAGGGATGTGTAGACTTTCACGAGCAACTGGCAACTTTCCAGGGAGTTTTTCCTAGCCACCGTGCTCCTACACCTGCATTGCTTTGCTGTTTGGGGTTCTAGGCTGGGTTTCTGTACAGCACTTTGTGACATCAGCTGATCTAAGAAGGGCTTTGTAAATACATTTGATTTGATTTGTATATTATTATTATATTATTATTATCATATTTTGAGACCTGGCCGCAGAGACCCATTGCAGTACATCTGCAGGTCACACTTTGAGACCTCCTGCTTGGTTCCTAGCAAATGTGTGTGTGTGTGTGTGTGTGTGTGTGTGTGTGTGTGTGTGTGTGTGTGTGTGTGTGTGTGTGTGTGTGTGTGTGTGTGTGTGTGTGTGTGTGTGTGTGTGTGTGTGTGTGTGTGTATGGGCTGCAGTGGAGGAAATGTGTGGCAGCAACAGCTGGATCAATATCACCCAGACATGTTAAAGGGCTAACCTTACATGCTATAGCTGGATCAATATCACCCAGACCTGTTTATGGGCTAACCTTACACTCTACAGCTGGATCAATATCACCCAGACCTGTTTAAGGGCTAACCTTACACTCTACAGCTGGATCAATATCACCCAGACCTGTTTATGGGCTAACCTTACATGCTACAGCTGGATCAATATCACCCAGACCTGTTTAAGGGCTAACCTTACACTCTACAGCTGGATCAATATCACCCAGACCTGTTTAAGGGCTAACCTTACACTCTACAGCTGGATCAATATCACCCAGACCTGTTTATGGGCTAACCTTACATGCTACAGCTGGATCAATATCACCCAGACCTGTTTAAGGGCTAACCTTACACTCTACAGCTGGATCAATATCACCCAGACCTGTTTATGGGCTAACCTTACAGCTGGATCAATATCACCCAGACCTGTTTAAGGGCTAACCTTACACTCTACAGCTGGATCAATATCCCCCAGATCTGTTTAAGGGCTAACCTTACAGCTGGATCAATATCACCCAGACCTGTTTACGGGCTAACCTTACACTCTACAGCTAAATCAATATCCCCCAGACCTGTTTATGGGCTAACCTTACAGCTGGATCAATATCACCCAGACCTGTTTAAGGGCTAACCTTACACTCTACAGCTGGATCAATATCACCCAGACCTGTTTAAGGGCTAACCTTACATGCTATAGCTGGATCAATATCACCCAGACCTGTTTATGGGCTAACCTTATACTCTACAGCTGGATCAATATCACCCAGACCTGTTTAAGGGCTAACCTTACAGCTGGATCAATATCACACAGACCTGTTTAAGGGCTAACCTTACACTCTACAGCTGGATCAATATCCCCCAGACCTGTTTATGGGCTAACCTTACACTCTACAGCTGGATCAATATCACCCAGACCTGTTTAAGGGCTAACCTTACACTCTACAGCTGGATCAATATCACCCAGACCTGTTTAAGGGCTAACCTTACACTCTACAGCTGGATCAATATCACCCAGACCTGTTTAAGGGCTAACCTTACACGCTACAGCTGGATCAATATCACCCAGACCTGTTTAAGGGCTAACCTTACACTCTACAGCTGGATCAATATCACCCAGACCTGTGTAAGGGCTAACCTTACAGCTGGATCAATATCACCCAGACCTGTTTAAGGGCTAACCTTACACTCTACAGCTGGATCAATATCACCCAGACCTGTTTATGGGCTAACCTTACATGCTAAAGCTGGATCAATATCACACAGACCTGTTTAAGGGCTAACCTTATATGCTACAGCTGGATCAATATCACCCAGACCTGTTTAAGGGCTAACCTTACACTCTACAGCTGGATCAATATCACCCAGACCTGTTTAAGGGCTAACCTTACACGCTACAGCTGGATCAATATCACCCAGACCTGTTTAAGGGCTAACCTTACACTCTACAGCTGGATCAATATCACCCAGACCTGTTTATGGGCTAACCTTACATGCTACTGCTGGATCAATATCACCCAGACCTGTTTAAGGGCTAACCTTACATGCTACAGCTGGATCAATATCACCCAGACCTGTTTAAGGGCTAACCTTACATGCTACAGCTGGATCAATATCACCCAGACCTGTTTAAGGGCTAACCTTACACTCTACAGCTGGATCAATATCACCCAGACCTGTTTATGGGCTAACCTTACAGCTGGATCAATATCACCCAGACCTGTTTAAGGGCTAACCTTACACTCTACAGCTGGATCAATATCACCCAGACCTGTTTATGGGCTAACCTTACATGCTACAGCTGGATCAATATCACCCAGACCTGTTTAAGGGCTAACCTTACATGCTACAGCTGGATCAATATCACCCAGACCTGTTTAAGGGCTAACCTTACAGCTGGATCAATATCACCCAGACCTGTTTAAGGGCTAACCTTACACTCTACAGCTGGATCAATATCACCCAGACCTGTTTAAGGGCTAACCTTACATGCTACAGCTGGATCAATATCACCCAGACCTGTTTAAGGGCTAACCTTACATGCTATAGCTGGATCAATATCACCCAGACCTGTTTATGGGCTAACCTTACAGCTGGATCAATATCACCCAGACCTGTTTAAGGGCTAACCTTACACTCTACAGCTGGATCAATATCACCCAGACCTGTTTAAGGGCTAACCTTACATGCTACAGCTGGATCAATATCACCCAGACCTGTTTAAGGGCTAACCTTACATGCTATAGCTGGATCAATATCACCCAGACCTGTTTAAGGGCTAACCTTACATGCTACAGCTGGATCAATATCACCCAGACCTGTTTATGGGCTAACCTTACAGCTGGATCAATATCACCCAGACCTGTTTAAGGGCTAACCTTACACTCTACAGCTGGATCAATATCCCCCAGACCTGTTTAAGGGCTAACCTTACAGCTGGATCAATATCACCCAGACCTGTTTACGGGCTAACCTTACACTCTACAGCTGGATCAATATCCCCCAGACCTGTTTATGGGCTAACCTTACAGCTGGATCAATATCACCCAGACCTGTTTAAGGGCTAACCTTACACTCTACAGCTGGATCAATATCACCCAGACTTGTTTAAGGGCTAACCTTACATGCTACAGCTGGATCAATATCACCCAGACCTGTTTATGGGCTAACCTTACACTCTACAGCTGGATCAATATCACCCAGACCTGTTTAAGGGCTAACCTTACATGCTACAGCTGGATCAATATCACCCAGACCTGTTTAAGGGCTAACCTTACACTCTACAGCTGGATCAATATCACCCAGACTTGTTTAAGGGCTAACCTTACATGCTACAGCTGGATCAATATCACCCAGACCTGTTTAAGGGCTAACCTTACATGCTACAGCTGGATCAATATCACCCAAACCTGTTTAAGGGCTAACCTTACATGCTATAGCTGGATCAATATCACCCAGACCTGTTTATGGGCTAACCTTATACTCTACAGCTGGATCAATATCACCCAGACCTGTTTAAGGGCTAACCTTACAGCTGGATCAATATCACACAGACCTGTTTAAGGGCTAACCTTACACTCTACAGCTGGATCAATATCCCCCAGACCTGTTTATGGGCTAACCTTACAGCTGGATCAATATCACCCAGACCTGTTTAAGGGCTAACCTTACATGCTACAGCTGGATCAATATCACCCAGACCTGTTTAAGGGCTAACCTTACACGCTACAGCTGGATCAATATCACCCAGACCTGTTTAAGGGCTAACCTTACATGCTACAGCTGGATCAATATCACCCAGACCTGTTTATGGGCTAACCTTACAGCTGGATCAATATCACCCAGACCTGTTTAAGGGCTAACCTTACACTCTACAGCTGGATCAATATCACCCAGACCTGTGTAAGGGCTAACCTTACAGCTGGATCAATATCACCCAGACCTGTTTAAGGGCTAACCTTACACTCTACAGCTGGATCAATATCACACAGACCTGTTTAAGGGCTAACCTTACATGCTACAGCTGGATCAATATCACCCAGACCTGTTTAAGGGCTAACCTTACACTCTACAGCTGGATCAATATCACCCAGACCTGTTTAAGGGCTAACCTTACACGCTACAGCTGGATCAATATCACCCAGACCTGTTTAAGGGCTAACCTTACACTCTACAGCTGGATCAATATCACCCAGACCTGTTTATGGGCTAACCTTACATGCTACAGCTGGATCAATATCACCCAGACCTGTTTAAGGGCTAACCTTACATGCTACAGCTGGATCAATATCACCCAGACCTGTTTAAGGGCTAACCTTACACTCTACAGCTGGATCAATATCACCCAGACCTGTTTAAGGGCTAACCTTACAGCTGGATCAATATCACCCAGACCTGTTTAAGGGCTAACCTTACACTCTACAGCTGGATCAATATCACCCAGACCTGTTTAAGGGCTAACCTTACACTCTACAGCTGGATCAATATCACCCAGACCTGTTTAAGGGCTAACCTTATGTGCTAAATGCTACATCAAACCTGATAATCTGAAAACAAAAACAGGGTTAAAAGGTACACAGCAAAAATGTGGGTGTTAAAATCTGAGTGTTGAATCTAGTGGGGTTAACACCAGTGTTATATCTGAGTGTTGATTCTAGTGGGGTTAACACCAGTGTTATGTCTGAGTGTTGATTCTAGTGGGGTTAACACCAGTGTTATATCTGAGTGTTGATTCTAGTGGGGTTAACACCAGTGTTATATCTGAGTGTTGATTCTAGTGGGGTTAACACCAGTGTTATGTCTGAGTGTTGATTCTAGTGGGGTTAACACCAGTGTTATATCTGAGTGTTGATTCTAGTGGGGTTAACACCAGTGTTATTCTGAGTGTTGATTCTAGTGGGGTTAACACCAGTGTTATATCTGAGTGTTGATTCTAGTGGGGTTATTAACACCAGGGTTATATCTGAGTGTTGATTCTTGTGGGGTTATTAACACCATGGTTATATCTGAGTGCTGATTCTAATGGGGTTCTAGTGTTATTCTGAGTGTTGATTCTAGTGTGGGTAACACCAGTGTTATTCTGAGTGTTGATTCTAGTGGGGTAACACCAGTGTTATATCTGAGTGTTGATTCTAGAGGGGTTAACACCAGTGTTATTCTGAGTGTTGATTCTAGTGGGGTTATTACCACCAGTGTTATTCTGAGTGTTGATTCTAGTGGGGTTAACACCAGTGTTATATCTGAGTGTTGATTCTAGTGTGGGTAACACCAGTGTTATTCTGAGTGTTGATTCTAGTGGGGTAACACCAGTGTTATATCTGAGTGTTGATTCTAGTGTGGGTAACACCAGTGTTATATCTGAGTGTTGATTCAAGAGGGGTTAACACCAGTGTTATATCTGAGTGTTGATTCTAGTGAGGTTAACACCAGTGTTATATCTGAGTGTTGATTCTTGTGGGGTTATTAACACCAGGGTTATATCTGAGTGCTGATTCTAATGGGGTTCTAGTGTTATTCTGAGTGTTGATTCTAGTGTGGGTAACACCAGTGTTATTCTGAGTGTTGATTCTAGTGGGGTTAACACCAGTGTTATGTCTGATTGTTGATTCTAGTGGGGTTAACAAGAATGGGATTGAAATTGGGGCAACCTGTGCTGAATAAATTAAATGCTAACCATGTGGTGTTGTTGTTACTCGAATGTGTTGAGTTAATTTCCGTTAACTCTCTCAAAGTGAAAAAGACAGGGGAAGAACCTCATTATCAAATCAAATTGTATTTGTCACATGCGCCAAATACAACAGTGAAATGCTTACCTACAATCCCTTAACCAACAATGCAGTTTTAAGGAAAATACGTGTTAAGAAAGTATTTACTAAAATAAACTGAATTTAAAAAAATTAAAAATTAAAAATTTAAATTAAAAAGAAGAAAATAGTCATCTGGAACAGCTGGTGCTCTCATGCATGCTTCAGTGTTGCTTGCCTTGAAGCTTGCATAGAAGTAATTTATCTTGTCTGTCAGGCTCCTGTCACTGGGCTGTGCTTCCCTTCGTAGTTCGTAGTCCGAATTAGATTGCAACCCCTGCCACATCAGACAAGCGTCAGAGCCGGTGTAGTAGGATTCAATCTTAGTCCTGTATTGATGCTTTGCCTGTTTGATGGTTCCTCGGAGGGCAAAGCGGGATTTCTTATAAGCGTCCAGGTTAGAGTCCCGCTCCTTGAAAGCGGCAGCTCTACCCTTTAGCTCAGTGCGGATGTTGCCTGTATTCCATGGCTTCTGGTTGGGGTATGTACTGGTCACTGTGGGGACGACGTCATCGATGCACTTATTGATGAAACCAGTGACTGAGGTGTTGTACTACTCAATGCCATCGGAATAATCCCAGAACATATTCCAGTCTGTGCAAAACAGTCTTTTAGTTTAGTATCTGCACCAACTGACCACTTCTTAATTGAGCGAGTCACTTGTGCTTCCTGCTTTAGTTTTTGCTTGTAAGCAGGAATTAGGAGGATATAGTTATGGTCAGATTTTCCAAATGGAGGGTAAGGGAGAGTTTTGTACACGTCTGTGTGTGGAGTAAAGGTGGTCTACAGTTTTTTTTCTCTCTGGTTGCACATTTAACATGCTGGTAAAAATGAGGTAAAACTGATTTAAGTTGACCTGCATTAAAGTCCCCGGCCACTAGGAGCGCCGCTTCTGGATGAGCATTTTCTTGTTTGCTTATGGCCTTATACAGCTGGTTGAGTAGGTCTTAGTTCCAGCATCGGTTTATGGTGGTAAATAGACAGCTACGAAAAATATAGATGAAAACTCTCTTGGTAAATAGTGTGGTCTACAGCTTATCATGAGATACTCTACCTCAGGCGAGCAAAACCTTGTGACTTCCTTAATATTAGATTTTGTGCACCAGCTGTTATTTACAAATAGACACAGACCTCCACCCCTTGTCTTACCGGAGGCAGCTGTTCTATCTTGCCGATGGATCGAAAACCCACCCAGCTGTATATTATCCATGTCATCGTTCAGCCACGACTCAGTGAAACATAAGATATTACAGTTTTTAATGTCCCGCTGGTAGTCTTGATCGGAGCTCATCCAGTTTGTTATCCAATGATTGCACATTGGAAAATAGGACTGATGGTAATCAAATCAAAATCACATTTATTTACAAAGCCCTTCTTACATCAGCTGATGTCACAAAGTACTGTACAGAAACGCAGCCTAAAACCCCAAACAGCAAGCAATGCAGGTGTAGAAGCACGGTGGATAGGAAAAACTCCCTAGAAAGACCAGAACCTAGGAAGAAACCTAGAGAGGAACCAGGCTATGAGGGGTGGCCAGTTCTCTTCTGGCTGCGCCGGGTGGAGATTATAACAGAACATGGCCAAGATGTTCAAATGTTCCTAAATGACCAGCATGGTCAAATAATAGTAATCACACATGGTACAGGTGGATTACCCCATTGGCCGTTGAATCCTTACAAGGCACCCCAACCTACTACCCCGATATCCCTGGCTCTTCTTCATGTGAAGGATGGGGATTTGGGCCTTGTCGGGTTTCTGAAGTAAATCCTTCGCGTCCGACTCGTTAAAGAAAAAAAAAAATCTTTGTCCAGTACGAGGTGAGTAATCGCTGTCCTGATGTCCAGAAGCTCTTTTCGGTCAACAGAGACGGTGGCAGAAACATTATGTACAAAATAAGTTACAAATAACAGGACACATGAAGTGAGAAGGAACAGTTCTATCCCACACGCATATACTCCCACGCCCACGAATGTTCTATCATCAGGCAGGGACATGCGTACACTAGAGAGAGGAACCAATTCAGGTCCTGCCTAGCAACAGAGATCTATTGGCTGTCTAGATGTGCAAGGAGATGACTCTGCCTAGTAGGAGGTCTATAAATATATGTGCTTGTGTAATCGTGTCTTTGTCTCTGCAGTCGTTTGACCCAGTGGGTGAATAAACTTGGTTTGAGCTTTTTGTAGTTGTCCGTGAGTTTGTTCAGAACACTAGCAAACAGTAATGGGTGTTACTGGTACAGATAAAATTCACTCGAAAGGCACCCTGGGAAATAAATATGCAAACAAGGCTTTACACACTATACAGTGTTAATTGTGTGATTGGCCAGTCTGAAATCTGTATGATAGGTGTCATATTCCTATTAACTTTCCAGAGTAGTGAGAACGACTTCATCATCAGCTTCATCACCACGCTACATCATACCGGCTGTGTTTCAGCCTGCGTGAACGGCAGGAGCACGTGCTTCGACACCTGCATTGCTTGCTGTTTGGGGTTTAAGAAGGGCTATATAAATACTTCCTAGGTTCTGGGCCTTTCTAGGGAGTTTTTCCTAGCCGCCGTGCTTCTACACCTGCATTGCTTGCTGTTTGGGGTTTTAGGCTGGGTTTCTGTACAGCACTTTGAGATATCAGCTGATGTAAGAAGGGTTTTATAAATACATTTGATTTGATTTGATGATACACACGAACATGAGATGACCCCTGGTAATCCACAGACCACCACTCCAACCCCCCCCCCCCCCCCAAAAAAAAATAACATTCAAAACGGGTGAATTTTTCCTTTAACGGGTGTTTTGTTGTATGACGCTCTCCCCTATGAATGCTTCTGGGAAAACGACCATTCTAGAATATATTGGTTTCACCAAAGACGATGATTGGGATGGAGAGAATATTGGTTTAACAAGCAGTTTACCAGACCACTGTGGGACATGTGGTAAAGAAGTAATGCACTAGATATGGAATAGGTTTCCATTTCATAATAACAAGGCCAGTGTCCGCTATACAGAACCAGACGAGAGCCAGGTCAGAGCCCCAAGTGGGAGACAGAATGTAGAGATCCCTTTGTCAGATTTTGTACCATGCTTTATGGAAGACACAGACTCCCAGCAGAGGAAGGGAGCACTCCTACCAGAGCAAAACAACGGATATTTATTTACAGAGGGATTCTACCGTTGAAGAAGTGGAGTGTGTTGCAGGTATACAGGGCCTCTCCTCCTCCTACCTTCTACCCCTCTCCACGCACTCACACCAACAGCAGCACCCAAGCTGCACCAGCATATGAATCATATGCATCTCTCTCCTACACAAATAGAGCAAGTAGCCAACTGTCTCCCCCACAACAGACAGACAGCATCTCTCTCCTACACAAATAGAACAACTAGCCAACAGTCTCCCCCACAACAGACAGACAGCATCTCTCTCCTACACAAATAGAGCAAGTAGCCAACTGTCTCCCCCACAACAGACAGACAGCTTCTCTCTCCTACACAAATAGAGCAACTAGCCAACTGTCTCCCCCACAACAGACAGACAGCTTCTCTCTCCTACACAAATAGAACAACTAGCCAACTGTCTCACCCACAACAGACAGACAGCATATCTCTCCTACACAAATAGAGCAAGTAGACAACTGTCTCCCCCACAACAGACAGACAGCTTCTCTCTCCTACACAAATAGAACAACTAGCCAACTGTCTCACCCACAACAGACAGACAGCATCTCTCTCCTACACAAATAGAACAACTAGCCAACTGTCTCACCCACAACAGACAGACAGCATCTCTCTCCTACACAAATAGAGCAAGTAGCCAACTGTCTCCCCCACAACAGACAGACAGCATCTCTCTCCTACACAAATAGAACAACTAGCCAACAGTCTCCTCAACGTACAGACAGACAGCTTCTCTCTCCTACACGCTAGCAAACTGTCTCCCCCACAACAGACAGACAGCATCTCTCTCCTACACGCTAGCAAACTGTCTCACCCACAACAGACAGACGGCATCTTTTGGTTCCAGACTTTCTATCATGTATTATTGGTTAGTTAGAGCACCATATTTTGAGAGGCCTTTTCAGCATTAGGTGGTCTTTGTAGCCCAAAGGAAAGGTACTACCTTGTCCCCTAACAGGCAACCATAATCATGTATACAGTACTTTTAAAACTAAACGTATGTGTTGGTTTGTTTGTCATGTAGATTGAACACCATGTGTGTTTCTCAAAATGCATACTACCATGCGCCGAGCAACTGCTCGGCATCCGAACACAAGGCACTACAGAGGGTAGTGCTGTACGGCCCAGTACATCACTGGGGCTAAAATTCCTGCCACCCAGGACCTCTAAACCAGGCGGTGTCAGAGGAAGGCCCTAAAAATTGTCAAAAACTCCTGCCAAACCTAGTCATAGACTGTTCTCTCTGCTACCGCACAGCAAGCAGTACCGGAGTGCCAAGTCTAGGTCCAAGAGGCTTCTAAACAGCTTCTACCCCCAAGCCATAAGACTCCTGAACATCTAATCAAAGGGCTACCCAGACTATTTGCATTGCCCCTCCCCCCCCTATTTAACACTGCTGCTACTCTCTGTTATTATCTATGCATAGTCACTTGAATACCTATATGTACATATTACCTCAATTACCTCGACTAACCTTTGCCCCCGCACATTGACTCTGTACTGGTACCCCCTGTATATAGTCTAGCTATTGTCATTTTACTGCTGCTCTTGAAATATTTCTTACTTTTATTTCTTACTTTTATAGGTATTTTCTTAAAACTGCATTGTTGGTTAAGGGCTTGTATGTACGGTATGTATGTTAAGGGTTAACGGTATGTACGGTATGTTAAGGTTTAACGGTCTACTACACCTGTTGTATTCGGATCATGATGACAAATAACATTTGATTTGATTTGAAATTGAAGGACGCATCAGTCGGAGTATGATTCCAAATCAAAGTACGTGAAACACGGAGGTGAGGACCCTCGGAGTGTGGTGCCAGGAAAATAACATCTCACTCAATGTCAACAAAACAAAGGAGCTGATCGTGGACTTCGGGAAACAGCAGAGGGAGTGCCCCCCCTATCCACATCGACGAGACCTCAGTGGACAAGGTGGAAAGATTCAAGTTCCTCGGCATACACATCACTGGCAATCTGAAATGGTCCACCCATGGCCTCCCGGGTGGCGCAGTGGTCTAGGGCACTGAGATTCTGGTGGCACAGTGCGGTGCACGCTAACCAAGGGGGCCAGGTGCACGGTGTTTCCTCCGACACATTGGTGCGGCTGGCTTCCGGGTTGGAGGCGCGCTGTGTTAAGAAGCAGTGCGGCTTGGTTGGGTTGTGCTTCGGAGGACGCGTGGCTTTCGACTTTCGTCTCTCCCGAGCCCGTACGGGAGTTGTAGCGATGAGACAAGATAGTAATTACTAACACAATTGGATACCACGAAATTGGGGAGAAAAAGGGGGGTAAAAAAATTAAATAAATGGTCCACCCACACAGACAGCGCGGTGAAGAAGGTGCAACAGCGCCTCTTCAACCTCAGGAGGCTGAAGAAATTTGCCTTGGCCCCTAAAAGCCTCACAAACTTTTACAGATGCACAATCGAGAACATCCTGTCGGGCTGTATCACCGCCTGGTACAGCAACTGCTCCGCCCACAACCGCAAGGCTCTCCAGAGGGTAGTGAGGTCTGCACAACGCATCACTGGGGGGAAACTACCTGCCCTCCAGGACACCTACACCACCCGATGTCACAGGAAGGCCAAAAAGATCATCAAGGACAACAACCACCCGAGCCACTGCCTGTTCACCCCGCTATCATCCAGAAGGTGAGGTCAGTACAGGTGCATCAAAGCAGGGACCGAGAGACTGAAAAACAACTTCTATCTCAAGGCCATCAGACTGTTAAATAGCCATCACGAGTACATTAGTGGCTGCTGCCTACATACATGGACTTGAAATCACTGCCGACTTTAATAATGGAACACTAGTCACTTTAATAGTGTTCACATATTTTGCGTGACTCATTTTATATGTATACAGTACCGGTCAAAAGTTTAAGAACACCTAATCGTTCCAGGGTTTTTCTTTATTTTTACAATTTTCTACATTGTAGAATTTTGCCACCCTTTGCCTTGATGACAGCTTTGCACACTCTTGGCATTCTCTCAACCAGCTTCATGATGTAGTCACCTGGAATGCATTTCAATTATTATTAGCATTCTTGGGCTCCCGAGTGGCGCAGCGATCTAAGGCACTGCATCTTAGTGCTAGAGGCATCACTACAGACCCTGGTTCAATTCCAGGCTGTATCACAACTGGCCGTGATTGGGAGTCCCATAGGGCGGCGCACAATTGGCCCAGTGTTGTCCGGGTTAGGCCGTCAATGTAAATAAGAATTAAGAAGGTTAACATGTATATACTGTATTCTATTGTACTGTATCTTAGTCTATGCCGGTTGACATTGCTCATCCAAATATTTATATATTCTTAATTTAGATTTATAAACCCAGGGTCGTTACAGTATGGACAGAAATATGACGCAACCATGTAAAAAACGACAAAAACATTTTTTAAATCAATGGCGGACATTATTTGGGATGAAGCGAGAGAAAATAAACTGTCTTCGGAATTAAATATTGCCCATTCACATCTCATATGTTGCCTGAATACAATATTTTATCTTGATACGTTAATAAATAAATTCTGTGTTAATTGTGGCATGTTTACCTGCCTACAATACCCACTGGCCATCATTGTATGCATAGGTCGCAATCCCATAATAAATCAATACGGCTAGCTGGCTACCTAGCCACAAAGAATTGGTAGGTTTAATTAGCTAGTCACGGAGAGATGACAGCTAAAGTTAGCTAGTCATCTACCTTGCATAAAATGTGTTTTAGGTTGTTTTTGCCTGTTAAACTATCTGGCTAGCTAGATTATTACGATTCCATATAGCTAGCTGATAATTAAATGTTTGTTTATGTAGTTATCTTGTATCGTTTTTGTATTGTCATTCACTTGGCTGGCTGGCAGCAGATTGAGGCAGTAACGTTACAGGGCATCATTGTGCTGAGGTGACCGAGGCATACACATCTCTCATCTCCCGACTCCGGCCCTCTCACTTCAAAAATGAAAATCTGACGAAGAGGATCAAGTGCTGACTGCGTGACAATATCAGCAAACCACAATGTATCACTTATAGTCATTGTGAAGACCCAAAAGAGATACCTACACTGACAGATAGCGCCATCTCTCATTGCTTCCTCCCGCTGCCATTGTCTAGCTGCCCTCCTCCGGATGGATATCCTCCTAGCTTTCGCGTCTGTGTATCGTCCGGATATTTATTTGTAGCGTAGCTAGAATCAGGTTATATTGGCATGTTTCCCCTGGGTTGACAGAGTCCTTGCAGGCTGTGTACCTATGGATTATGAGTAATGATATTTTAGCTAGCCATTTAACTTGGGCAGCTTGCTAAATAACCATGGATCATGATGAGGGATAACCTATAACTACTGCACTGGTCATTATCTATGCTAGTGTAACGGATGTGAAATGGCTAGCTAGTTAGCGGGTACGCGCTACTAGCGTTTCAGTCAGTTACGTCACTTGCTCTGAAACCTAGATGTAGTGTTGCACCTTGCTCTGCAAGGGCCGTGGCCTTTGTGGAGCGATGGGTAACGATGCTTCGTGGGCGACTGTTGTTGATGTGTGCAGAGGGTCCCTGGTTCGCGCCCGTGTCGGGGCGAGGGGACGCCGTAAAGTTATACTGTTACATTGATGCTGTTGACCCGGATCACTGGTTGCTGCGGAAAAGGAGGAGGTTGAAAGGGGGGTGAGTGTAACGGATGTGAAATGGCTAGCTAGTTAGCGGGTACGCGCTACTAGCGTTTCAGTCAGTTACGTCACTTGCTCTGAAACCTAGAAGTAGTGTTGCACCTTGCTCTGCAAGGGCCGTGGCCTTTGTGGAGCGATGGGTAACGATGCTTCGTGGGTGACTGTTCTCGATGTGTGCAGAGGGTCCCTGGTTCGCGCCCGGGTCGGGGCGAGGGGACGTACTAAAGTTATACTGTTACACTAGTAATGTTCTATGTTAACTTTATGTTAAATATGTTGCTAATGCATATAATGTAAACACGAGTCGTCTCTTGCTAAAGTTAACTGGCTTAGCTACCACTAAAGTTAGCTAGCTTAGCTACTACTAAAGTTAGCTAGCTTAGCCACTACTAAAGTTAGCTAGCTTAGCTACCACTAAAGTTAGCTAGCTTAGACACTACTAAAGATAGCTAGCTTAGCTACTACTAAAGTTAGCTAGCTTAGACACTACTAAAGTTAGCTAGCTTAGACACTACTAAAGTTAGCTAGCTTAGCTACCACTAAAGTTAGCTAGCTTAGACACTACTAAAGTTAGCTAGCTTAGCTACCACTAAAGTTAGCTAGCTTAGTTACTACTAAAGTTAGCTAGCTTAGACACTACTAAACTTAGCTAGCTTAGCTACCACTAAAGTTAGCTAGCTTAGACACTACTAAAGTTAGCTAGCTTAGACACTACTAAAGTTAGCTAGCTTAGACACTACTAAAGTTAGCTAGCTTAGCTACCACTAAAGTTAGCTAGCTTAGCTACTACTAAAGTTAGCTAGCTTAGATACTACTAAAGTTAGCTAGCTTAGACACTACTAAAGTTAGCTAGCTTAGCCACTACTAAAGTTAGCTAGCTTAGACACTACTAAAGATAGCTAGCTTAGCTACTACTAAAGTTAGCTAGCTTAGACACTACTAAAGTTAGCTAGCTTAGACACTACTAAAGTTAGCTAGCTTAGACACTACTAAAGTTAGCTAGCTTAGACACTACTAAAGTTAGCTAGCTTAGACACTACTAAAGTTAGCTAGCTTAGCTACTACTAAAGTTAACTAGCTTAGACACTACTAAAGTTAGCTAGCTTAGACACTACTAAAGTTAGCTAGCTTAGCTACTACTAAAGTTAGCTAGCTTAGACACTACTAAAGTTAGCTAGCTTAGACACTACTAAAGTTAGCTAGCTTAGAAACTACTAAAGTTAGCTAGCTTAGACACTACTAAAGTTAGCTAGCTTAGACACTACTAAAGTTAGCTAGCTTAGCTACTACTAAAGTTAGCTAGCTTAGACACTACTAAAGTTAGCTAGCATAGACACTATTAAAGTTAGCTAGCTTAGCTACTACTAAAGTTAGCTAGCTTAGACACTACTAAAGTTAGCTAGCTTAGACACTACTAAAGTTAGCTAGCTTAGCTACTACTAAAGTTAACTAGCTTAGCTACTACTAAAGTTAGCTAGCTACTTTTGTTAACTCAATTTAAATGTAGCTAAATAATACAAAACAAAACGGATTAACAGTTAATTGCTTTACTGACAATAATGCAGTACTAAACCAAATCAGATGTTCAGATCTACAAATGACATTTAGCTAACAATAGTTACAGAGGGTAGTCGTGATCCAGCAAAGTCCAGCATAGATGAGCAGCCGACATGTTGATGATGCAATTTACTCTAAAAGGTCAAAGGTAATGCAGTAGCATTGGTGTGCAGTTCTTTTTAAATGTAAAATATATGTGTTCTCCACACTCTCGTCCTAATAAGAACGTACTCAAGAGAATGCCTCAGTCTGTGAATGGGTCAGTCTGTTATATCTGGAGTATTTCTCCTGTCTTATCCGGTGTCCTGTGTGAATTTAAGTATGCTCTCTCTAATTCTCTTTCTTTCTTTCTCTCTCTCGGAGGACCTGAGCCCTAGGACCATGCCTCAGGACTACCTGGCCTGATGACTCCTTGCTGTCCCCAGTCCACCTGGCCGTGCTGCTGCTCCAGTTTCAACTGTTCTGCCTGAGGCTATGGAACATGACCTGTTCACCGGACGTGCTACCTGTCCCAGACCTGTTGTTTTCAACTCTCTAGAGACAACAGGCCATGCTTTCCACCTGGCTACCCCTACCCCGGACAACAGCACTGCCCTCCCCTCTGCTACTCGCCCAAGCCTTCCCCATTTCTCTTTCTCCCAAATACAGTCAGCTGATGTTCTAAATGAGCTGCAAAATCTGGACCCTTACAAATCAGCCGGGCTAGATAATCTGGACCCTTTCTTTCTAAAACTATCTGCTGAAATTGTTGCCACCCCTATTACTAGCCTCTTCAACCTCTCTTTCGTGTCGTCTGAGATCCCCAAAGATTGGAAAGCAGCTGCGGTTATCCCCCTCTTCAAAGGGGGGGACACCCTTGACCCTAACTGCTACAGACCTATATCTATCCTACCCTGCCTTTCTAAGGTCTTCGAAAGCCAAGTCAACAAACAGATTACCGACCATTTCGAATCCCACCACACCTTCTCCGCAATGCAATCTGGTTTCAGAGCTGGTCATGGGTGCACCTCAGCCACGCTCAAGGTCATAAACGATATCGTAACCGCCATCGATAGGAAACAATACTGTGCAGCCGTATTCATTGACCTGGCCAAGGCCTTTGACTCTGTCAATCACCACATCCTCATTGGCAGACTCGACAGCCTTGGTTTCTCTAATGATTGCCTCGCCTGGTTCACCAACTATTTCTCTGATCGATTTCAGTGTGTCAAATCGGAGGGTCTGTTGTCCGGGCCTCTGGCAGTCTCTATGGGGGTGCCACAGGGTTCAATTCTTGGACCGACTCTCTTCTCTGTTTACATCAATGATGTCGCTCTTGCTGCTGGTGATTCTCTGATCCACCTCTACGCAGACGACACTATTCTGTATACTTCTGGCCCTTCTTTTGACACTGTGTTAACAACCCTCCAGGCGAGCTTCAATGCCATACAACTCTCCTTCCGTGGCCTCCAACTGCTCTTAAATACAAGTAAAACCAAATGCATGCTCTTCAACCGATCGCTGCCTGCTCCTGCCCGCCTGTCCAACATCACTACTTTGGACGGCTCTGACTTAGAATATGTGGACACCTACAAATACCTAGGTGTCTGGTTAGACTGTAAACTCTCCTTCCAGACTCACATCAAACATCTCCAATCCAAAGTCAAATCTAGAATTGGCTTCCTATTCCGCAACAAAGCATCCTTTACTCATGCTGCCAAACATACCCTTGTAAAACTGACCATCCTACCAATCCTCGACTTCGGTGATGTCATTTACAAAATAGCCTCCAAAACCCTACTCAATAAATTGGATGCAGTCTATCACAGTGCCATCCGTTTTGTCACCAAAGCCCCATATACTACCCACCACTGCGACCTGTACACTCTCGTTGGCTGGCCCTCGCTTCATACTCGTCGCCAAACCCACTGGTTCCAGGTCATCTACAAGACCCTGCTAGGTAAAGTCCCCCCTTATCTCAGCTCGCTGGTCACCATAGCAGCACCTACCTGTAGCACGCGCTCCAGCAGGTATATCTCTCTAGTCACCCCCAAAACCAATTCTTCCTTTGGACGCCTCTCCTTCCAGTTCTCTGCTGCCAATGACTGGAACGAACTACAAAAATCTCTGAAACTGGAAACACCTATCTCCCTCACTAGCTTTAAGCACCAGCTGTCAGAGCAGCTCATAGATTACTGCACCTGTACATAACCCATCTACAATTTAGCCCAAACAACTACCTCTTTACCTACTGTATTTATTTATTAATTTATTTTGCTCCTTTGCACCCCATTATTTCTGTCTCTACTTTGCACTTTCTTCCACTGCAAACCAACCATTCCATTGTTTTTTTAGTTTTTATTTTACTTGCTGTGTTGTACTCACTTCGCCTCCATGGCCTTTTATATTTTTATTTATTTATACATATATTTGTTTGCCTTCACCTCCCTTATCTCACCTCACTTGCTCACATTGTATATAGACTTTTTTTTTTTTTTTCACTGTATTATTGACTATATGTTTGTTTTACTCCATGTGTAACTATGTGTTGTTGTATGTGTCGAACTGCTTTGCTTTATCTTGGCCAGGTCGCAATTGTAAATGAGAACGTGTTCTCAATTTGCCTACCTGGTTAAATAAAGGTTAAATAAAAAATAAAATAAATAAACAGGAGCGGTAGAGATACTCTGAATGATCGGCTATGAAAAGCCAACTGACATTTACTCCTGAGGTGCTGACCTGTTGCGATACTCTGAATGATCGGCTATGAAAAGCCAACTGACATTTACTCCTGATGTGCTGACCTGTTGCACCCTCGACAACCACTGTGATTATTATTATTTGACCCTGCTGGTCATCTACGAACATTTGAACATCTTGGCCATGTTCTGTTATAATCTCCACCCGGCACAGCCAGAAGAGAACTGGCCACCCCTCATAGCCTGGTTCCTCTCTAGGTTTCTTCCTAGGTTCTGGCCTTTCTAGGGAGTTTTTCCTAGCCACCGTGCTTCTACACCTGAATTGCCTGCTGTTTGGGGGTTTTAGGCTACATTTCTGTACAGCACTTTGTGACATCAGCTGATGTAAGAAGGGCTTTGTAAATACATTTGATTGAATGCCCTCGAAGAACGCACTCAGAGCATGAGAGTGTGAAGTATGGTAGTATGTGTAGAGAAACACCTCATGTTAACTGTTCAGCAGTGGAGTTTGTGGTCTACCACACACACACACACACACACACACACACACACACACACACACACACACACACACTAAAAGGTAAGGTAATGACTTACTGTCTGTGGCTGTGGTGGTGGCTGGTGGGGTTTCCCAAGGTGGAGCTGTGAAGTCTCTCTGTCCTCTCTTCCTCCATCCTCTCCAGTCTCTCTTTCTCCATCTCCACGAAGCTGGTCCCTGTCCCGGTCGAGATGGTTCGCGTCAGCCGTGTGTGGGGTGTCCGTTTGGGGGTCTGTGGGGTGCGGGGGGTCTGGGTGGTGACTGGGGTTCGTTTGGGGGTCTGCGGAGTGCGGGGGGTCTGGGTGGTGACTGGAGTACGTTTGGGGGTTTGGGGCGTGTGGGGGGTACGGCGTGGGGTCTTGGGGGTTTGAGGTTTGCGTTGATCCCGTACAGGCACTGGGGGTGGGGGTGGAAGGGCTGTGGGGTTAGGGGTCGGTATGGCTGTCGTGTTGGTACTGGTACGACTATAAGACTGGGTCTGAACAGGGCGGACTGGTACGGAGGGTATGGCTGTGTTGGTTTTGGTGGCAGGTGGTGGCGGGGGGCAGGGTGGCGGTTCAGGGGGTAAAGGTCGTTGCCGGTCGAGACGTAGGTCTTTATTCTCCTGGGCCAGCCGGTCTAATTGAACCTCCAGCTCATCGATACGGTGTTTCTGGATCTCCAGGAGCTTCTGCTGGCTCTCTATGATGTTGTTGAGCTCCAAGAGGTACTCCACGGCCCGGTTAGGGCTCTCTGGGCTGCCCTGGCCGTGGCCCTGACTAGCCTCCATGCTGCTGGTCTGGTCCTGGTCTCAGTAACCTCACAGGTGATAGGCTAACTGGCTAGCGAAGGGACCAGTCCTGAGCTGTGATAGGCTTTGGTTAATGAAGGACCAGTCCTGAGCTGTGATAGGCTTTGGTTAATGAAGGACCAGTCCTGAGCTGTGATAGGGTAACAAAGGGACCAGTCTTGAGCTGTGATAGGCTAACTGGCTAATGAATAGACCAATCCCGAGCTGTGATAGGCTCACTGCAATGCCCTCCCCCCCACCGGAAGGACGTGGGGGGGAGAGGGGCGACTTTTAAAAGGTCCTTCTAGAGGATCAAGATGTTATAGTTCCTGGTTTTGCCCTGCCAGAGACGTCGGTTGGCGCCTCGAACATCTGGTTGGTCCAATCAGGTCAGGTGATCTTGAAGGGGTCAGAGTCCCATCTTCTGAAATCATATGAGACAATGTCACCAAGTCAGATTGTCTACAAATTACTGAGTTATATCCAAAGAAGCAGAGGAGTTGAGATTAACTGATGATGGAGGCTGACAGATGAGGCCCTGATCAAAGTGGATAGACATCTTTCTATCTCAGGTTGTATAGTTTAACAGACAGGAAGGATGTATGAGGTCATGGAACTCTTCCACATTTATCCTTCCTGGTCTGTTTAGAACACTTCTTGAATAGCATCAACTTTGAATCTACATCTATTCAAAATAAGAAGGAAAAGAGCATGTCTGTTTCTGTCACTGCTCAGTAGATAAATGGTGATTTCTCTGTCTAGCTTTATATTCCTGAGTACGTGTTATATTATGTGACAGTTTATCTCACAAATTGTAGTAAGGTCAACAACGTCCTCTGCAATCCTCTGTTGGAAAAGAGCTCTTCTTTCTCTGTGTCATCCATTCCAAGAAAAAGGCAAAAAAAGAAAGGAGGAAGAGGAGGGGTTGGATCCCGAAAGGACAAATAAAGATCAGTAAAAACACTCACACTGCGGTAGGTAGGAGTGTCTACTCTGGGTGAATGTGTTCTAATAGCAGGTAGGAGTGTCTACTCTGGGTGAATGTGTGTTCTAATAGCAGGTAGGAGTGTCTACTCTGGGTGAATGTGTGTTCTAATAGCAGGTAGGAGTGTCTACTCTGGGTGAATGTGTGTTCTAATAGCAGGTAGGAGTGTCTACTCTGGGTGAATGTGTTCTAATAGCAGGTAGGAGTGTCTAGTCTGGGTGAATGTGTTCTAATAGCAGGTAGGAGTGTCTCCTCTGGGTGAATGTGTTCTAATAGCAGGTAGGAGTGTCTCCTCTGGGTGAATGTGTTCTAATAGCAGGTAGGAGTTTCTACTCTGGGTGAATGTGTTCTAATAGCAGGTAGGAGTGTCTACTCTGGGTGAATGTGTTCTAATAGCAGGTAGGAGTGTCTACTCTGGGTGAATGTGTGTTCTAATAGCAGGTAGGAGTGTCTACTCTGGGTGAATGTGTTCTAATAGCAGGTAGGAGTGTCTACTCTGGGTGAATGTGTTCTAATAGCAGGTAGGAGTGTCTCCTCTGGGTGAATGTGTTCTAATAGCAGGTAGGAATGTCTAATCTGGGTGAATGTGTTCTAATAGCAGGTAGGAGTGTCTCCTCTGGGTGAATGTGTTCTAATAGCAGGTAGGAGTGTCTACTCTGGGTGAATGTGTTCTAATAGCAGGTAGGAGTGTCTACTCTGGGTGAATGTGTTCTAATAGCAGGTAGGAGTGTCTACTCTGGGTGAATGTGTTCTAATAGCAGGTAGGAGTGTCTCCTCTGGGTGAATGTGTTCTAATAGCAGGTAGGAGTGTCTACTCTGGGTGAATGTGTTCTAATAGCAGGTAGGAGTGTCTACTCTGGGTGAATGTGTGTTAATAGCAGGTAGGAGTGTCTACTCTGGGTGAATGTGTTCTAATAGCAGGTAGGAGTGTCTACTCTGGGTGAATGTGTGTTAATAGCAGGTAGGAGTGTCTACTCTGGGTGAATGTGTGTTAATAGCAGGTAGGAGTGTCTACTCTGGGTGAATGTGTTCTAATAGCAGGTAGGAGTGTCTGCTCTGGGTGAATGTGTTCTAATAGTAGGTAGGAGTGTCTACTCTGGGTGAATGTGTTCTAATAGCAGGTAGGAGTGTCTACTCTGGGTGAATGTGTGTTAATAGCAGGTAGGAGTGTCTACTCTGGGTGAATGTGTTCTAATAGCAAGTAGGAGTGTCTACTCTGGGTGAATGTGTTCTAATAGCAGGTAGGAGTGTCTACTCTGGGTGAATGTGTTCTAATAGCAGGTAGGAGTGTCTAGTCTGGGTGAATGTGTGTTCTAATAGCAGGTAGGAGTGTCTACTCTGGGTGAATGTGTTCTAATAGCAGGTAGGAGTGTCTCCTCTGGGTGAATGTGTTCTAATAGCAGGTAGGAGTGTCTACTCTGGGTGAATGTGTTCTAATAGCAGGTAGGAGTGTCTCCTCTGGGTGAATGTGTTCTAATAGCAGGTAGGAGTGTCTCCTCTGGGTGAATGTGTTCTAATAGCAGGTAGGAGTGTCTACTCTGGGTGAATGTGTTCTAATAGCAGGTAGGAGTGTCTACTCTGGGTGAATGTGTTCTAATAGCAGGTAGGAGTGTCTCCTCTGGGTGAATGTGTTCTAATAGCAGGTAGGAGTGTCTACTCTGGGTGAATGTGTTCTAATAGCAGGTAGGAGTGTCTACTCTGGGTGAATGTGTTCTAATAGCAGGTAGGAGTGTCTACTCTGGGTGAATGTGTTCTAATAGCAGGTAGGAGTGTCTACTCTCGGTGAATGTGTTCTAATAGCAGGTAGGAGTGTCTACTCTGGGTGAATGTGTTCTAATAGCAGGTAGGAGTGTCTACTCTGGGTGAATGTGTTCTAATAGCAGGTAGGAGTGTCTGCTCTGGGTGAATGTGTTCTAATAGCAGGTAGGAGTGTCTGCTCTTGGTGAATGTGTTCTAATAGCAGGTAGGAGTGTCTACTCTGGGTGAATGTGTTCTAATAGCAGGTAGGAGTGTCTACTCTGGGTGAATGTGTTCTAATAGCAGGTAGGAGTGTCTCCTCTGGGTGAATGTGTGTTAATAGCAGGTAGGAGTGTCTCCTCTGGGTGAATGTGTTCTAATAGCAGGTAGGAGTGTCTACTCTGGGTGAATGTGTTCTAATAGCAGGTAGGAGTGTCTACTCTGGGTGAATGTGTGTTCTAATAGCAGGTAGGAGTGTCTACTCTGGGTGAATGTGTTCTAATAGCAGGTAGGAGTGTCTCCTCTGGGTGAATGTGTTCTAATAGCAGGTAGGAGTGTCTCCTCTGGGTGAATGTGTTCTAATAGCAGGTAGGAGTGTCTACTCTGGGTGAATGTGTTCTAATAGCAGGTAGGAGTGTCTCCTCTGGGTGAATGTGTTCTAATAGCAGGTAGGAGTGTCTCCTCTGGGTGAATGTGTTCTAATAGCAGGTAGGAGTGTCTGCTCTGGGTGAATGTGTTCTAATAGCAGGTAGGAGTGTCTCCTCTGGGGGAATGTGTGTTAATAGCAGGTAGGAGTGTCTACTCTGGGTGAATGTGTTCTAATAGCAGGTAGGAGTGTCTCCTCTGGGTGAATGTGTTCTAATAGCAGGTAGGAGTGTCTCCTCTGGGTGAATGTGTTCTAATAGCAGGTAGGAGTGTCTCCTCTGGGTGAATGTGTTCTAATAGCAGGTAGGAGTGTCTCCTCTGGGTGAATGTGTTCTAATAGCAGGTAGGAGTGTCTCCTCTGGGTGAATGTGTTCTAATAGCAGGTAGGAGTGTCTCCTCTGGGTGAATGTGTTCTAATAGCAGGTAGGAGTGTCTACTCTGGGTGAATGTGTTCTAATAGCAGGTAGGAGTGTCTCCTCTGGGTGAATGTGTTCTAATAGCAGGTAGGAGTGTCTACTCTGGGTGAATGTGTGAGGCTCTGAATTCTGTTCTCATTCTGTCTCTCTCTCCTTCTGTATCTCTCTCCCAATGTCTCTCTCACCCTCTGTCTCTGAGGCTGAAAACGCTGCACTGTAAACTCTCCTCATGGGGTTTCAGCTCACCACATAAATACTGGGAAGCTTCATCTGAAGTCTTTAGAGCAGGAGAAATCACTACTGATCATCATCTAGCTGCTCCACACTACCTAACCAGCAGCCTCCACTCTGCTCTCTTAAGACCGTCAGGATGCCTTCTCCTTACTGTCTTAATGTTTGATATATTGTTTTGTAGTGTCATACCCAGTCAGTAGATTGCAGCATTCTCTGCCTCCATACTTCTTCTTCTTCTTGCCTGTCTTGTGCTGCAGGGTTGAAGGAGGATAAGAAGAAGCCTTGTGGAAATAATCATTGATCCTCTCTCTCCATATGCTCGAATAATCCCAATTTGTCGATACGTCTAAACCGTTTGATAAGATGACGTATTTTATATAGTGAGGGATTCCGCTCCTCTATGTTCCTTTTCTTCAGACGGTAGAGTGCAATGTGGCCTGTTCTGTCTGGTGCACCGCGACAACACCGATCCAGTCCCCAGCCCGGTACAGTGTCCCGTTATCACGTTATTGTTTTAGCTCTGAGGCACGCAGGCTGCCGTAGTGTTGAGAGATGGTATGGAACCGATCGGGGTTCTGAACACACACGGACAGAAACCGTCACGCAGCGGCGATAAAAAAAATCACCAATAAAAACACCCTGGGATTTGCGCACTAATGTCTCCACAGCCCAACGCATTCACACGCTAATATGTCAAAAATCAGACGCATAGCTGACTTGGTTAACGGGTCGTTTTTTTACGCATTTCAATGATGGCAGACTCCCGACGTGTCTCGCCTCACTCGCAGCAAATATGACAAGCACACTGTGGAACACGAGTCTTCAAGACAGATTCAACAATTTCATAAATTAGCCTAAAAAGGTAATGTGTTCCATATATCTCCCCTTATATCGCCATCTCGTAGTGGGTGAAGTTTATTGCAGTCTAATATTTCCTGAAGATAGAATTATAAGTCCAAATCTGTGTGGCTGTAGTCTTGATGCTGACAGAATGAGCGGCGGGGTGATTAGTCGGTCCATCCCCCGCGGTCCCCGTTCAGCATCGCGTATCCACTGCACCTGCCGCCCCCCTCCGCCATTCTGAAGCACCGCAGAGTGGCCAATACACACTGCAGCTCCTCTCAGATCCTCTCACAAAGAGGAGGATGTGGAGGAGGGGGTAGGAGGCGCGGGGTGCATGTGGTGGCTCGGTTTATGCAAGTGAGTCAGACGAGATATATTGCCACGTTCAAATCAACTGGGAAATCGGAACTCGGAAATATCCGACTTCCGTGCATCCAAGGCAACTGGGAACTCGAAAAATAATAAAAGATAAACGAGCTCCAACGAGGAAGAAAATATTTTGAACGATAATCCAACTCGGAATTCCAAGTCGAAAAATTGGGCATCTTTCTAGAGCTCCAACTTTCAGACCTGAAGATCACTGACATCATGATTTGACCTTGCTTTTGTCCGAATTTCCAGTTGTCTTCAAAGCACCATTATGTTCACATAGTAGTGGGAAGTAGGAAACTCTGACATTTCCGATTTGCTTACTGGTTGTAGTTTTACACATTCCGCTTTTAACCAGTTAGCAAGTCAGAGAATCCGAGTTCCGACTATCAATTGAACGTGGCATTAGTTGTTGCTTTCTCTCCAAACTCTCTGACGTTAGAGCTTACATGTAGTGATGACAGTGGCGAGTAAACTGAACTCCTTGAGTCGACCATTTTAGACCGAGGAGAAGCATGTTCTGACAAGAGAGAGTTTCTGCAATAAGAGCGGAAAAGTAATACATATGGCCTTATAAATCAAAGAATGTGACATACATTTTTAAATATATGATCATATATTTAAAACCCATATATAATGGTGACATACACGTTAATATATGTTAATAACATACAGTATATAAATCTCATACCCCTCATACAAAACAAATTATATAATATGGGTATGTATTTTAAACATGAAAAAATGAAATACATTTATTGCTTTGAAATGTATTCCAGAAACAAAACTTATTTTTTTAATTTTTTTACATGGCATATTTAAAACAAATCATAAATCTCACATGTAGAGATTAATTATTTTCTAAATGCATTTAGAGTTAGGCAAATGTATAACTACTTTGTCATATCTTTGTATCTACTGTAGAAGTTGCCTTCTCATGGTGAGATTGAGATGGTATAAACTTATGTAGGTTTATACATTTGTGATGTACACATTTTGAAAACGTACAGAAACCTATCTAAGTATGAATGTGTATTATTATACACTATAGTTGTGGCTGCCCATAAAGTTATGGAATCACATTGTGTTTGTAAAACATACTTTAGATATTGTTGTAATCAATGACTGTATATGTTTGTAATCCACTATCCAGGGGATTTCCATTGGGAATTGTTTATGCCTGTTGCCACCAGCAGGGGGCGAGGGAGAACAGCGGTTGGCGTCTCCCCTCTCTCCTTAACAACGCTCGAAGAAGACACCTGTGACAACTCTATCACATCACCTACTGTATTATTTCTTTGTTCTCTTAAACAGGAACACTACACGACCAAAAATATGTGGACACCTGCTCGTCCAACATCTCATTCCAAAATCATTGGCATTAATATGGAGTTGGTCCCCCCCTTCGCTGCTATAACAGCCTCCACTCATCTGGGAAGGATTTCCACTAGATGTTGGAACATTGCTGCTATAACAGCCTCCACTCATCTGGGAAGGCTTTCCACTAGATGTTGGAACATTGCTGCTATAACAGCCTCCACTCTTCTGGGAAGGCTTTCCACTAGATGTTGGAACATTGCTGTGGGGACTTGCTTCCATTCAGCCACAAGAGCATTAGTGAGGTCGGACACTGATGTTGGGCGATTAGGCCTGGCTCGCAGTCGGCGTTCCAATTCATCACAAAAAGGTGTTCGATGGGGTTGAGGTCAGGGCTCTGTGCAGGCTTTACACCACTCCAGCCGACGCTTGGCATTACGCATGGTGATCTTAGGCTTGTGTACGGCTGCTCGGCCATGGAAACCCATTTCATGAAGTACCCGACGAACAGTTCTTGTGCTGACTTTGCTTCCAGAGGCAGTTTGGAAATCAGTAGTGATTGTTGCAACCGGGGACAGACGATTTCTACGAGCTACTCGCTTCAGTACTCGGCCTTCCCGTTCTGTGAGCTTGTGTGGCCTACCACTTCAAGGCCGAGCCGTTGTTGCTCCTAGACGTTTCCCCTTTACAATAACAGCACTTACAGTTGACCGGGGAAGGTCTAGCAGGGCAGAAATTTGACGAACTGACTTGTTGGAAAGGTGGCATCCTATGACTGTGCCACGTTGAAAGTCACTGATCTCGATTTTATACACCTATCAGCCATCACCCAAATTGTTTGGGGACAGACTTGGTGGACACAACCGAGCACTGAAGGTGTTCCTTGGTAAAGATTGCCACTCCACCAGCTTTGGAAGATCTGTCTTGCTGAAAAAGGTTATAACCAGAAAGGTTAACATCAGTATTCAAACAGTCTTCCTTAAGCGCGTCTCAGTAATGACCAACACATTTGGATTGGAGAATATAAATAGTGTATGTGGCGTATACAAGCACATTATCTATAGAAAATGTTAAAGTCGGAATGGTTATCTGAGTGAAACTTAGCTTTTATGTTGTTATCTTTGGCCTCTTTGTTGCCTCTCTGATTAATGCCCTCCTTGCCTGGTCCGTGAGTTTTGGTAGGCGGCCCTCTCTTGGCAGGTTTGTTGTGGTGCCATATTCTTTCCATTTTTTAATAATGGATTTAATGGGGCTCTGTGGGATGTTCAAAGTTTGGGATATTTTTGGGGTGGTGCCCCCCTTGCTTAGTGGTGTTGCAGACTCTGGGGCCTTTCAGAACAGGTGTATATATACTGAGATCATGTGACAGATCACGTGACACTTAGATTGCACACAGGTGGACTTTATTTAACTAATTATGTGACTTCTGAAGGTAATTGGTTGCACCAGATCTTATTTAGGGGCTTCATAGCAAATGGGGTGAATACTATTGCACCCACCACTTTTCCGTTTTAATTTTTTTTTTGAAACAAGTAATTTTTTTCATTTCACCAATTTGGACAATTTTGTTTATGTCCATTAGATGAAATCCAAATAAAAATCCATTTAAATTACAGGTTGTAATGCAACAAAATAGGAAAAATGCCAAAGGGGGATGAATACTTTTGCATGGCACTGTATTTTCTCACATGTAGGCTGTGCCCCAAATGGCATGCAATTCCCTACATAGTGCATTATGTAGGGAATGGGAGGGCCCACAGAAGTAGTGCACTACATAGGGAATGGGATACCATTTAGGAGGTGGCCCTAGTCTCTCCACACAGCCTCTGTATGTCGGGCAAGCCGGACTATAGCTCACATGATGAAATCAGAAACAATTTACCCAAACGTATTTTATTTATCACTTTATTTCATTTCATGTTAGTAACTACATGTCATTTTTTAATTTTTCAAAAAACTCCCCTGTTGATGCATTCATTAACCAAACCGTACAATATGATTAACCATAACAAAAGAGAGAGAGAGAGACTAGATAACAACCTGGATATATGTGATAGTGTTACATAGGTTTCTGTACACTGAGCAGGCGCTGGGCCATACACATGGGATACATCCCAAATGGCATCCTGATATATTCCCTGTATAGTCAGAAGGAGTGGACTATGTAGGGGATAGGGACTGTAGAGCATAGGGACTGTATAGGGAATAGGGACTGTGTAGGGAATAGGGACTGTGTAGGGAATAGGATGTCATGTGGGACGCAGACATAGTAGACTTCACTGTTACATCATAGAGCTTAGAAACAACAGCTCCCATTTGGGCTTAGAGTCCTGGAGTTGGCTTGTTGGGGATACTGGGGGACTGGAGTTGGGCTGTTGGGGATACTGGGGGACTGGAGTTGGGCTGTTGGGGGTAGTGGAGGACCAGGGAAACACTGCACTAGAGCTTACATTAACATAAAACACTGGCTAACCACTGGTGTGGGGGTAAGACTCAGTGGAAATGCATCACCATAGTACTAGACTAGTACTCATATTAAGTCAGTACTGCTGTAGTACTCTTACACAGTACAGTTTAAGTCAGTACTGCTGTAGTACTCTTACACAGTACAGTTTAAGTCAGTACTGCTGTAGTACTCTTACACAGTACAGTTTAAGTCGGTACTGCTGTAGTACTCTTATACAGTACAGTTTAAGTCAGTACTGCTGTAGTACTCTTACACAGTACAGTTTAAGGCAGTACTACTATAGTACTCTTTCACAGTACAGTTTAAGTCAGTACTGCTGTAGTACTCTTACACAGTACAGTTTAAGTCAGTACTGCTGTAGTACTCTTACACAGTATAGTTTAAGTCAGTACTGCTGTACTACTCGTATACAGTACAGTTTAAATCAGTACTGCTATAGTACTCTTACACAGTACAGTTTAAGGCAGTACTACTATAGTACTCTTACACAGTACAGTTTAAGTCAGTACTGCTGTAGTACTCTTACACAGTACAGTTTAAGTCAGTACTGCTGTAGTACTCTTACACAGTATAGTTTAAGTCAGTACTACTGTAGTACTCTTACACAGTACAGTTTAAGGCAGTACTACTATAGTACTCTTACACAGTACAGTTTAAGTCAGTACTGCTGTAGTACTCTTACACAGTACAGTTTAAGTCAGTACTGCTGTAGTACTCTTACACAGTACAGTTTAAGTCAGTACTGCTATAGTACTCGTATACAGTACAGTTTAAGTCAGTACTGCTGTAGTACTCTTACACAGTATAGTTTAAGGCAGTACTACTATAGTACTCTTACACAGTACAGTTTAAGGCAGTACTACTATAGTACTCTTACACAGTACAGTTTAAGTCAGTACTGCTGTAGTACTCTTACACAGTACAGTTTAAGTCAGTACTGCTGTAGTACTCTTACACAGTACAGTTTAAGTCAGTACTGCTGTAGTACTCTTACACTGTACAGTTTAAGTCAGTACTGCTATAGTACTCGTATACAGTACAGTTTAAGTCAGTACTGCTGTAGTACTCGTATAAAGTACATTTTTACTGTGCAATTAGTTGTAGCCCCTAACATGGCGATCAATAATCAATAATATCATGAAGTTGGATAAAATATTGATCATATTTATAATTCGCATTGACATTGATAAATGGTGCTGGACTGTAATTAAGGTTATGAGGTACACTAGTGACTTTACATTGAGCCCTGGTGATGGGAGGCTGGTACCAGCTAGTCTGTTGAACACTACAGGGCCCAACACTGGTATGTTACTAGTGACTCAGCTAGTCTGTTGAACACTACAGGGCCCAACACTGGTATGTTACTAGTGACTCAACTAGTCTGTTGAACACTACAGGGCCCAACACTGGTATGTTACTAGTGACTCAGCTAGTCTGTTGAACACTACAGGGCCCAACACTGGTATGTTACTAGTGACTCAGCTAGTCTGTTGAACACTACAGGGCCCAACACTGGTATGTTACTAGTGACTCAGCTAGTCTGTTGAACACTACAGGGCCCAACACTGGTATGTTACTAGTGACTCAGCTAGTCTGTTGAACACTACAGGGCCCAACACTGGTATGTTACTAGTGACTCAGCTAGTCTGTTGAACACTACAGGGCCCAACACTGGTATGTTACTAGTGACTCAGCTAGTCTGTTGAACACTACAGGGCCCAACACTGGTATGTCACTAGTGACTCAGCTAGTCTGTTGAACACTACAGGGCCCAACACTGGTATGTCACTAGTGACTCAGCTAGTCTGTTGAACACTACAGGGCCCAACACTGGTATGTTACTAGTAACTCAGCTAGTCTGTTGAACACTACAGGGCCCAACACTGGTATGTCACTAGTGACTCAGCTAGTCTGTTGAACACTACAGGGCCCAACACTGGTATGTCACTAGTGACTCAGCTAGTCTGTTGAACACTACAGGGCCCAACACTGGTATGTTACTAGTGACTCAGCTAGTCTGTTGAACACTACAGGGCCCAACACTGGTATGTTACTAGTGACTCAGCTAGTCTGTTGAACACTACAGGGCCCAACACTGGTATGTTACTAGTGACTCAGCTAGTCTGTTGAACACTACAGGGCCCAACACTGGTATGTTACTAGTGACTCAGCTAGTCTGTTGAACAATACAGGGCCCAACACTGGTATGTTACTAGTGACTCAGCTAGTCTGTTGAACACTACAGGGCCCAACACTGGTATGTTACTAGTGACTCAGCTAGTCTGTTGAACACTACAGGGCCCAACACTGGTATGTTACTAGTGACTCAGCTAGTCTGTTGAACACTACAGGGCCCAACACTGGTATGTTACTAGTGACTCAGCTAGTCTGTTGAACACTACAGGGCCCAACACTGGTATGTCACTAGTGACTCAGCTAGTCTGTTGAACACTACAGGGCCCAACACTGGTATGTTACTAGTGACTCAGCTAGTCTGTTGAACACTACAGGGCCCAACACTGGTATGTTACTAGTAACTCAGCTAGTCTGTTGAACACTACAGGGCCCAACACTGGTATGTCACTAGTGACTCAGCTAGTCTGTTGAACACTACAGGGCCCAACACTGGTATGTCACTAGTGACTCAGCTAGTCTGTTGAACACTACAGGGCCCAACACTGGTATGTCACTAGTGACTCAGCTAGTCTGTTGAACACTACAGGGCCCAACACTGGTATGTTACTAGTGACTCAGCTAGTCTGTTGAACACTACAGGGCCCAACACTGGTATGTTACTAGTGACTCAGCTAGTCTGTTGAACACTACAGGGCCCAACACTGGTATGTTACTAGTGACTCAGCTAGTCTGTTGAACACTACAGGGCCCAACACTGGTATGTTACTAGTGACTCAGTTAGTCTGTTGAACACTACATGGCCCAACACTGGTATGTTACTAGTGACTCAGCTAGTCTGTTGAACACTACAGGGCCCAACACTGGTATGTTACTAGTGACTCAGCTAGTCTGTTGAACACTACAGGGCCCAACACTGGTATGTTACTAGTGACTCAGCTAGTCTGTTGAACACTACAGGGTATGTTACTAGTGACTCAGCTAGTCTGTTGAAGACTACAGGGCCCAACACTGGTATGTTACTAGTGACTCAGCTAGTCTGTTGAAGACTACAGGGTATGTTACTAGTGACTCAGCTAGTCTGTTGAACACTACAGGGTATGTTACTATGATCAGCTAGTCTGTTGAACACTACAGGGCCCAACACTTGTATGTTACTAGTGACTCAGCTAGTCTGTTGAAGACTACAGGGCCCAACACTGGTATGTTACTAGTGACTCAGCTAGTCTGTTGAACACTACAGGGTATGTTACTAGTGACTCAGCTAGTCTGTTGAAGACTACAGGGCCCAACACTGGTATGTTACTAGTGACTCAGCTAGTCTGTTGAACACTACAGGGCCCAACACTGGTATGTTACTAGTGACTCAGCTAGTCTGTTGAACACTACAGGGTATGTTACTAGTGACTCAGCTAGTCTGTTGAACACTACAGGGTATGTTACTATGATCAGCTAGTCTGTTGAACACTACAGGGCCCAACACTTGTATGTTACTAGTGACTCAGCTAGTCTGTTGAAGACTACAGGGCCCAACACTGGTATGTTACTAGTGACTCAGCTAGTCTGTTGAACACTACAGGGTATGTTACTAGTGACTCAGCTAGTCTGTTGAAGACTACAGGGCCCAACACTGGTATGTTACTAGTGACTCAGCTAGTCTGTTGAAGACTACAGGGTATGTTACTAGTGACTCAGCTAGTCTGTTGAAGACTACAGGGCCCAACACTGGTATGTTACTAGTGACTCAGCTAGTCTGTTGAACACTACAGGGTATGTTACTAGTGACTCAGATAGTCTGTTGAACACTACAGGGTATGTTACTAGTGACTCAGCTAGTCTGTTGAAGACTACAGGGCCCAACACTGGTATGTTACTAGTGACTCAGCTAGTCTGTTGCACACTACAGGGTATGTTACTAGTGACTCAGATAGTCTGTTGAACACTACAGGGTATGTTACTAGTGACTCAGCTAGTCTGTTGAAGACTACAGGGCCCAACACTGGTATGTTACTAGTGACTCAGCTAGTCTGTTGAACACTACAGGGTATGTTACTAGTGACTCAGCTAGTCTGTTGAAGACTACAGGGCCCAACACTGGTATGTTACTAGTGACTCAGCTAGTCTGTTGAACACTACAGGGTATGTTACTAGTGACTCAGCTAGTCTGTTGAAGACTACAGGGCCCAACACTGGTATGTTACTAGTGACTCAGCTAGTCTGTTGAAGACTACATGGCCCAACACTGGTATGTTACTAGTGACTCAGCTAATCTGTTGAACACTACAGGGTATGTTACTAGTGACTCAGCTAGTCTGTTGAAGATTACAGGGCCCAACACTGGTATGTTACTAGTGACTCAGCTAGTCTGTTGAACACTACAGGGTATGTTACTAGTGACTCAGCTAATCTGTTGAACACTACAGGGTATGTTACTAGTGACTCAGCTAGTCTGTTGAACATTACAGGGTATGTTACTAGTGACTCAGCTAGTCTGTTGAACACTACAGGGCCCAACACTGGTATGTTACTAGTGACTCAGCTAGTCTGTTGAACACTACAGGGTATGTTACTAGTGACTCAGCTAGTCTGTTGAAGACTACAGGGCCCAACACTGGTATGTTACTAGTGACTCAGCTAGTCTGTTGAAGACTACAGGGCCCAACACTGGTATGTTACTACTGACTCAGCTAGTCTGTTGAACACTACAGGGTATGTTACTAGTGACTCAGCTAGTCTGTTGAACACTACAGGGCCCAACACTTGTATGTTACTAGTGACTCAGCTAGTCTGTTGAACACTACAGGGCCCAACACTGGTATGTTACTAGTGACTCAGCTAGTCTGTTGAACACTACAGGGCCCAACACTGGTATGTTACTAGTGACTCAGCTAGTCTGTTGAACACTACAGGGCCCAACACTGGTATGTTACTAGTGACTCAGCTAGTCTGTTGAACACTACAGGGCCCAACACTGGTATGTCACTAGTGATTCAGCTAGTCTGTTGAACACTACAGGGCCCAACACTGGTATGTTACTAGTGACTCAGCTAGTCTGTTGAACACTACAGGGTATGTCACTAGTGACTCAGCTAGTCTGTTGAACACTACAGGGCCCAACACTGGTATGTCACTAGTGACTCAGCTAGTCTGTTGAACACTACAGGGTATGTTACTAGTGACTCAGCTAGTCTGTTGAACACTACAGGGTATGTTACTATGATCAGCTAGTCTGTTGAACACTACAGGGCCCAACACTGGTATGTCACTAGTGACTCAGCTAGTCTGTTGAACACTACAGGGGGAAACAATGAGCTCTGTAAGAGTTACACTGCAGGTGATTCCCTGAATATTTTCACTAATATCTACCATGCTTTCATCACCATGTTAGATTTAGTTTTTGTTCCTGAATTATCTGGTGCCAGGGGACAAAGATAGAGTACAGATGTAGGATCTTAATTTGAGCCAGTTTGCTGCAGCAGGAAAATAATCCTGCAGGAATTGTCAATCGTTTTTTTGTGGATTATAATTCATAGACTTTTTTTGTAGGAGTTGATAGGTTTTTCGTTATAGTAAATCAAGTCTGACATTTTTAAGGGGAAATTACAAACTTGAAATGCCTTTTAAAACCTTGAATTACAATACAATTTTTGCATTTCCTGCTGTGCAAGAAATTCCTGCAGCAGGATGATCAAATTATGATATGGCATCTGTAGTCGACTGACAATTCAGGTGGTTGACTTTAAGTTCAAAATCAATGCCCTGTATGTTGAAGCAGTATGATCTGAATATGACTGTGCTGTATGTAGGCTAGTCCCTCTGCAGGTTTGGGGTGTGGTGTTCTGTAGGCAAAAAATGTGTCTCTGAATATGCCTGTGTGCTTCCTATAGCACGTCTGTAGTTTACAGTATGGTGTTGTACTAATTTAATGTAGTACTACATACTGAGTCTGTAGTTTACAGTATGGTGTTGTACTTATTTAATGTAGTACTACATACTGAGTCTGTAGTTTACAGTATGGTGCTGTACTTATTTAATGTAGTACTACATACTGAGTCTGTAGTTTACAGTATGGTGTTGTACTTATTTAATGTAGTACTACATACTGAGGCTGTAGTTTACAGTATGGTGTTGTACTTATTTAATGTAGTACTACATACCGAGTCTGTAGTTTACAGTATGGTGTTGTACTTATTTAATGTAGTACTACATACTGAGTCTGTAGTTTACAGTATGGTGTTGTACTTATTTAATGTAGTACTACATACTGAGTCTGTAGTTTACAGTATGGTGTTGTACTTATTTAATGTAGTACTACATACTGAGGCTGTAGTTTACAGTATGGTGTTGTACTTATTTAATGTAGTACTACATACTGAGGCTGTAGTTTACAGTATGGTGTTGTCCTTATTTAATGTAGTACTACATACTGAGTCTGTAGTTCACAGTATGGTGTTGTACTTATTTAATGTAGTACTACATACTGAGGCTGTAGTTTACAGTATGGTGTTGTACTTATTTAATGTAGTACTACATACCGAGTCTGTAGTTTACAGTATGGTGTCGTACTTATTTAATGTAGTACTACATACTGAGTCTGTAGTTTACAGTATGGTGTTGTCCTTATTTAATGTAGTACTACATACTGAGTCTGTAGTTTACAGTATGGTGTTGTACTTATTTAATGTAGTACTACATACTGAGTCTGTAGTTTACAGTATGGTGTCGTACTTATTTAATGTAGTACTACATACTGAGTCTGTAGTTTACAGTATGGTGTTGTACTTATTTAATGTAGTACTACATACTGAGTCTGTAGTTTACAGTATGGTGTTGTACTTATTTAATGTAGTACTACATACTGAGTCTGTAGTTTACAGTATGGTGTCGTACTTATTTAATGTAGTACTACATACTGAGTCTGTAGTTTACAGTATGGTGTTGTACTTATTTAATGTAGTACTACATACTGAGTCTGTAGTTTACAGTATGGTGTTGTACTTATTTAATGTAGTACTACATACTGAGGCTGTAGTTTACAGTATGGTGCTGTACTTATTTAATGTAGTACTACATACTGAGGCTGTAGTTTACAGTATGGTGCTGTACTTATTTAATGTAGTACTACATACTGAGTCTGTAGTTTACAGTATGGTGTCGTACTTATTTAATGTAGTACTACATACTGAGTCTGTAGTTTACAGTATGGTGTTGTACTTATTTAATGTAGTACTACATACTGAGTCTGTAGTTCACAGTATGGTGTTGTACTTATTTAATGTAGTACTACATACTGAGGCTGTAGTTTACAGTATGGTGTTGTCCTTATTTAATGTAGTACTACATACTGAGTCTGTAGTTTACAGTATGGTGTTGTACTTATTTAATGTAGTACTACATACTGAGTCTGTAGTTTACAGTATGGTGTTGTACTTATTTAATGTAGTACTACATACTGAGGCTGTAGTTTACAGTATGGTGCTGTACTTATTTAATGTAGTACTACATACTGAGTCTGTAGTTTACAGTATGGTGTTGTCCTTATTTAATGTAGTACTACATACTGAGTCTGTAGTTTACAGTATGGTGTTGTACTTATTTAATGTAGTACTACATACTGAGTCTGTAGTTTACAGTATGGTGTTGTACTTATTTAATGTAGTACTACATACTGAGGCTGTAGTTTACAGTATGGTGCTGTACTTATTTAATGTAGTACTACATACTGAGTCTGTAGTTTACAGTATGGTGTTGTACTTATTTAATGTAGTACTACATACTGAGGCTGTAGTTTACAGTATGGTGTTGTACTTATTTAATGTAGTACTACATACTGAGTCTGTAGTTTACAGTATGGTGTTGTCCTTATTTAATGTAGTACTACATACTGAGGCTGTAGTTTACAGTATGGTGTTGTCCTTATTTAATGTAGTACTACATACTGAGTCTGTAGTTCACAGTATGGTGTTGTACTTATTTAATGTAGTACTACATACTGAGGCTGTAGTTTACAGTATGGTGTTGTACTTATTTAATGTAGTACTACATACCGAGTCTGTAGTTTACAGTATGGTGTTGTACTTATTTAATGTAGTACTACATACTGAGGCTGTAGTTTACAGTATGGTGCTGTACTTATTTAATGTAGTACTACATACTGAGTCTGTAGTTTACAGTATGGTGTTGTACTTATTTAATGTAGTACTACATACTGAGGCTGTAGTTTACAGTATGGTGCTGTACTTATTTAATGTAGTACTACATACTGAGGCTGTAGTTTACAGTATGGTGCTGTACTTATTTAATGTAGTACTACATACTGAGTCTGTAGTTTACAGTATGGTGTTGTACTTATTTAATGTAGTACTACATACTGAGTCTGTAGTTTACAGTATGGTGCTGTACTTATTTAATGTAGTACTACATACTGAGTCTGTAGTTTACAGTATGGTGTTGTCCTTATTTAATGTAGTACTACATACTGAGTCTGTAGTTTACAGTATGGTGTTGTCCTTATTTAATGTAGTACTACATACTGAGTCTGTAGTTTACAGTATGGTGTTGTACTTATTTAATGTAGTACTACATACTGAGTCTGTAGTTTACAGTATGGTGTTGTCCTTATTTAATGTAGTACTACATACTGAGTCTGTAGTTTACAGTATGGTGTTGTACTTATTTAATGTAGTACTACATACTGAGTCTGTAGTTTACAGTATGGTGTTGTCCTTATTTAATGTAGTACTACATACTGAGTCTGTAGTTTACAGTATGGTGTCGTACTTATTTAATGTAGTACTACATACTGAGTCTGTAGTTTACAGTATGGTGTTGTACTTATTTAATGTAGTACTACATACCCGAGTCTGTAGTTTACAGTATGGTGTTGTACTTATTTAATGTAGTACTACATACTGAGGCTGTAGTTTACAGTATGGTGTTGTACTTATTTAATGTAGTACTACATACCCGAGTCTGTAGTTTACAGTATGGTGTTGTACTTATTTAATGTAGTACTACATACCCGAGTCTGTAGTTTACAGTATGGTGTTGTACTTATTTAATGTAGTACTACATACCCGAGTCTGTAGTTTACAGTATGGTGTTGTCCTTATTTAATGTAGTGTTGGTACATAAACCATTCCATTTCCAGGGATTTATTCAAGTAGATTAGCTAGTAATCTATGTAAAAAGAGCTTTATAAATACATTTGATTGATTGATTGGTTGGTTGCGTTGCTTCAAAGCATCCAGTGACAATATGGTGAGCAAAGAACTGTTATGCTCATAGAGGTGAAATGTCTCTTCATTCCCGTCAACACAGGCAAACATATTAACATAGTCATTCTATAAAAAACACTTAATCAAATAGAGTTTAATGCCTTTATCAACTAACAGTAGTTCATTCATTGCCCTTTTATTTATTTAGTCAAAGGCTGGTTTAACGATACCTCCCTCCCTAATACAACATATACCTCAATCCATGCTGTACCTTCTAGCAGGGTCACATTCATTAGGGCACGCAACGTTTTAAAACGTTTTGTAACAGAACATTAAAAAAAAATGACTGTTACTTATTGGACGAGTCCAGGTAGTCCCTCCATGTTTCAGACCGTTTTGTTCCGTTTGGTGCCTAATGAACACAACCCAGGTTTGATTGTTTACCTCATTGAGCTCATGTGAAGCTAGCAGAAGTGAGAGAAAAACATGGCTATTTATTGCTCAGGAGAAGGACGAGGTAAATATTGGATGCATAAGTAGTGTACGTACCAACGTCCGGCACTCATGGATCTGTTTAAACCTGTACATTTACCAAATCTCTTGTTATTCTGTCAACTAGTAGTATAGCACCAGAGGCGTCTGGTGGTAGGGAGCTATAGGAGGACGGGCTCATCGTAATGTCTGGAATGGAATTCATGGAACGGTACGAAACACATCAAACACATAGAAGCTAAGCGTTTGACTCCGTTCCGTTTCATTCCATTTCAGACATTACAACGAGCGCCATCCTCTAATAGCTTCTCCCACCAGCCTCCTCTGTACAGCACTACGTCAGAGCACCTAGTACATACAACTCCTACAGCAATTAACTAAACCAGCGAGTCTTACAAAATGCATAGAAGACCAGTATCAAAATGCCCTTGTAGTCAGTCTCCTGAAAACTCAACAATAGAGGCTTGCGTCTAAAATGGCACCCTATTCCCTATGTAGTGCACTACTTTTAACCAGGGCCCTATGGAACCCTATTCCCTATGTAGTGCACTACTTTTAACTAGAGCCCTATGGAACCCTATTCCCTATATAGTGTACTACTTTTAACCAGAGCCCTATGGAACCCTATTCCCTATGTAGTGCACTACTTTTAACCAGGGCCCATCTAGGGAAAAGGGAACCATTTTAGACACACACATAACGTATAACAATTCATATTTAGCAACAGGCAAGTCACCAGAGCAAAATATGGGAGGGGAGGAGAGGATGAGGGGAGGGAGGATTAGGGGAGGAGGGAGTAAGGGGAGGAGAGGATTAGGGAAGGAGGGAGGGGAGGGGAGGAGGATTAGGGGAGGAGGGAGGGAGGGATGGATGGAGGGGAGGAGGAGGGAGGGAGAAGGGGAGGAGGAGGAAGGGAGGAGGAGCGAGGGAAGACGGGAGGAGAAGGATGCAGGAAGGAGAGAAGGAAGGAGGGGAGGAGAGGATGCAGGGAGGAGGAGGAAGGGAGGAGAAGGATGCAGGGAGAAGGAGAGAAGGAAGGAGGGGAGGAGAGGATGCAGGGAGGAGGAGGAAGGGAGGAGAAGGATGCAGGGAGAAAGAGAGAAGGAAGGAGGGGAGGAGAGGATGGAGATGTGATGGGTCTGTTTATTATATTCTTGGTTACTGAAACACAGGCGGAGCTGAAATGGGGAAGGATCACAGACCGATGATATTGTAGCATTAGTAAATAGTAACGTAGTGGTACCTTGTGGATACGGATTAGCATCAGAGACTGGCAGGGGACAGTTCTGATAGGACGTTTCTGTGTCCTGTAGCATGATGTACGTAGTACTACAGCACCAATACATTCTAGATACATGGCTTAGTGCTACTTAGTGCTAATGTGTATTTCTAAAGGAATAATTGACACTGTGTTATGACGTTCATTCACATCTTCAATTCACCCACTGTTCAGTCTGAGTATTTTTACTCAGATAGAGTATCTGCTTTTAAAGTATTTGTTCAACTGGCAAAAAAATGTGACCACAGTTGCGTCCAAAATAGCACCCTATTCCTGACATTGGGCACTACTTTCAACCAACTCTGGTCAAAAATAGTGCCCTATATAGGGATTAGGGTGCGGTTTTAGATGTAACCATTGTAAAAGCTTCACTGTCAATACTCGATTTGGTTAAAAGCGGCTTGGCTAGAAAATGAAAGGCACCAGTAGAGATCTGTAGAGACTCATAGATCACTAGTCTCTACAACAGTACAGTTATACAGTATATAACCTTTCTGCTGTTGAAGTCGGAAGTTTACATACACCTTAGCCAAATACATTTAAACTCAGTTTTTCACAATTCCTGACATTTAATCCTAGTAAAAATTCCCTGTCTTAGGTCAGTTAGGATCACCACTTTATTTTAAGAATGTGAAATGTCAGAATAATAGTAGAGAGAATGATTTATTTCAGCTTTTATTTCTTTCATCACATTCCCAGTGGGTCAGAAGTTTACATAAAATCAATTAATTTTAATGAATTTTGGCACATTCCTCCTGACAGAGCTGGTGTAACTGAGTCAGGTTTGTAGGCCTCCTTGCTCACACACGCTTTTTCAGTTCTGTCCACAAATTTTCTAAAGGATTGAGGTCAGGGCTTTGTGATGGCCACTCCAATACCTTGACTTTGTTGTCCTTAAGCCATTTTGCCACAACTTTGGAAGTATGCTTGGGGTCATTGTCCATTTGGAAGACCCATCTGCGACCAAGCTTTAACTTCCTGACTGATGTCTTGAGATGTTGCTTCAATATATCCACATAATTTTCCTCCCTCATGATGCCATCTATTTTGTGAAGTGCACCAGTCCCTCCTGCAGCAAAGCACCCCCACAACATGATGCTGCCACCCCCGTGCTTCACGGTTGGGATGGTGTTCTTCGGCTTGCAAGCCTCCCCCTATTTCCTCCAAACATAACGATGGTCATTATGGCCAAACAGTTCTATTTTTGTTTCATCAGACCAGAGGACATTTCTCCAAAAAGTACTCTCTTTGTCCCCATTTGCAGTTGCAAACCGTAGTCCGGCTTTTTTTGTTCTGGTTTTGGAGCAGTGGCTTCTTCCTTGCTGAGCGGCCTTTCAGGTTATGTCGATATAGGACTTGTTTTACTGTGGATATAGATACTTTTGTACCTGTTTCCTCCAGCATCTTCACAAGGTCCTTTGCTGTTGTTCTGGGATTGATTTGCATTTTTCACACCAAAGTACGTTCATCTCTAGGAGACAGAACGCGTCTCCTTCCTGAGCGGTATGACGGCTGCGTGGTCCCATGGTGTTTATACTTGCGTACTATTGTTTGTACAGATGAACGTGGTACCTTCAGGCGTTTGGAAATTGCTCCCAAGGATGAACCAGACTTGTGGAGGTCTACAATTTTTGGCAGATTTCTTTAGATTTTCCCATGATGTCAAGCAAAGAGGCACTGCGTTTGAAGGTAGGCATTAAAATACATCCACAGGTACACCTCCAATTGACTCAAATTATGTCAATTAGCCTATCAGAAGCTTCTAAAGCCATGACATCATTTTCTAGAATTTTCCAAGCTGTTTAAAGGCACAATCAACTTAGTGTATGTAAACTTCTGACCCACTGGAATTGTGATACAGTGAATAAAAAGTGAAATAATCTGTCTGTAAACAATTGTTGGAAAAATGACTTGTGTCATGCACAAAGTAGATGTCCTAACCGACTTGCCAAAACTATAGTTTGTTAACAAGTGGTTGAAAAACGAGTTTTAATGACTCCAACCTCAGTGTACGTAAACTTCCAACTTCAACTGTACGACAGTAACTTTCCCAAAATGTCCAGGCTTTCCAGAAGTCCTGGTTGGAGGATTTCAGAATTTCTGCTTATCCTGATTCCAGACATCTTCCAATAGGGTTTTCTGGAAAACCAGGGGATTTGGGGAATGTAACCGGATTATTGGGAAAGTTACCAGCTTTTCGGAAACCATATATGACAACATAATTACTGTCCCCCAGACATCTGTAACATCACATCGTAAGACTACATATGAAAGATGTTAAGGAGAGAATAAGTTACAATCCAGGATAAGCAAGGAGGCAAATCATTTCTATTAATCATTGATCTAAGTAATATTTTTACAAAAAAATTAAATAAATCATCTACATAAAATATAATGCAAACATGATATGATATAAACAAAGTGGAATATTATAATGTTAGTATAGTGGTGCCTCCTCATATTATAATACATCACTATAGCCTCTAGGTGGTGCTAACAATCCATTTTGGTTTGTAGAGAGGGTTCATATGAGGAGATGTAGCTGCTGTCTGGTTTGTAGAGAGGGTTGAAATGAGGAGATGTAGCTGCTGTCTGGTTTGTAGAGAGGGTTGAAATGAGGAGATGTAGCTGCTGTCTGGTTTGTAGAGAGGGTTGAAATGAGGAGATGTAGCTGCTGTCTGGTTTGTAGAGAGGGTTGATATGAGGAGATGTAGCTGCTGTCTGGTTTGTAGAGAGGGTTGAAATGAGGAGATGTAGCTGCTGTCTGGTTTGTAGAGAGGGTTGAAATGAGGAGATGTAGCTGCTGTCTGGTTTGTAGAGAGGGTTGAAATGAGATGTTTGATGTAGCTGCTGTCTGGTTTGTAGAGAGGGTTGAAATGAGGAGATGTGGCTGCTGTCTGGTTTGTAGAGAGGGTTGAAATGAGGAGATGTAGCTGCTGTCTGGTTTGTAGAGAGGGTTGAAATGAGGAGATGTGGCTGCTGTCTGGTTTGTAGAGAGGGTTGATATGAGGAGATGTAGCTGCTGTCTGGTTTGTAGAGAGGGTTGATATGAGGAGATGTAGCTGCTGTCTGGTTTGTAGAGAGGGTTGATATGAGGAGATGTAGCTGCTGTCTGGTTTGTAGAGAGGGTTGATATGAGGAGATGTAGCTGCTGTCTGGTTTGTAGAGAGGGTTGATATGAGGAGATGTAGCTGCTGTCTGGTTTGTAGAGAGGGTTGATATGAGGAGATGTAGCTGCTGTCTGGTTTGTAGAGAGGGTTGATATGAGGAGATGTAGCTGCTGTCTGGTTTGTAGAGAGGGTTGAAATGAGATGTTTGATGTAGCTGCTGTCTGGTTTGTAGAGAGGGTTGATATGAGGAGATGTAGCTGCTGTCTGGTTTGTAGAGAGGGTTGAAATGAGGAGATGTAGCTGCTGTCTGGTTTGTAGAGAGGGTTGAAATGAGGAGATGTAGCTGCTGTCTGGTTTGTAGAGAGGGTTGAAATGAGGAGATGTAGCTGCTGTCTGGTTTGTAGAGAGGGTTGAAATGAGGAGATGTAGCTGCTGTCTGGTTTGTAGAGAGGGTTGAAATGAGATGTTTGATGTAGCTGCTGTCTGGTTTGTAGAGAGGGTTGAAATGAGGAGATGTGGCTGCTGTCTGGTTTGTAGAGAGGGTTGATATGAGGAGATGTAGCTGCTGTCTGGTTTGTAGAGAGGGTTGATATGAGGAGATGTGGCTGCTGTCTGGTTTGTAGAGAGGGTTGATATGAGGAGATGTAGCTGCTGTCTGGTTTGTAGAGAGGGTTGATATGAGGAGATGTAGCTGCTGTCTGGTTTGTAGAGAGGGTTGATATGAGGAGATGTAGCTGCTGTCTGGTTTGTAGAGAGGGTTGATATGAGGAGATGTAGCTGCTGTCTGGTTTGTAGAGAGGGTTGATATGAGGAGATGTAGCTGCTGTCTGGTTTGTAGAGAGGGTTGATATGAGGAGATGTAGCTGCTGTCTGGTTTGTAGAGAGGGTTGATATGAGGAGATGTAGCTGCTGTCTGGTTTGTAGAGAGGGTTGATATGAGGAGATGTAGCTGCTGTCTGGTTTGTAGAGAGGGTTGATATGAGGAGATGTAGCTGCTGTCTGGTTTGTAGAGAGGGTTGATATGAGGAGATGTAGCTGCTGTCTGGTTTGTAGAGAGGGTTGAAATGAGGAGATGTAGCTGCTGTCTGGTTTGTAGAGAGGGTTGATATGAGGAGATGTAGCTGCTGTCTGGTTTGTAGAGAGGGTTGATATGAGGAGATGTAGCTGCTGTCTGGTTTGTAGAGAGGGTTGATATGAGGAGATGTAGCTGCTGTCTGGTTTGTAGAGAGGGTTGAAATGAGGAGATGTAGCTGCTGTCTGGTTTGTAGAGAGGGTTGAAATGAGGAGATGTAGCTGCTGTCTGGTTTGTAGAGAGGGTTGATATGAGGAGATGTAGCTGCTGTCTGGTTTGTAGAGAGGGTTGATATGAGGAGATGTAGCTGCTGTCTGGTTTGTAGAGAGGGTTGATATGAGGAGATGTAGCTGCTGTCTGGTTTGTAGAGAGGGTTGAAATGAGGAGATGTAGCTGCTGTCTGGTTTGTAGAGAGGGTTGATATGAGGAGATGTAGCTGCTGTCTGGTTTGTAGAGAGGGTTGATATGAGGAGATGTAGCTGCTGTCTGGTTTGTAGAGAGGGTTGATATGAGGAGATGTAGCTGCTGTCTGGTTTGTAGAGAGGGTTGATATGAGGAGATGTAGCTGCTGTCTGGTTTGTAGAGAGGGTTGAAATGAGGAGATGTAGCTGCTGTCTGGTTTGTAGAGAGGGTTGATATGTTTGATGTTGTTGTTACTTGCATATCCATTATAAAAAAAAGTTGTGATGACAATGATTATGTTGAAGATAATACCATTCATTATGATATAGATCCAATGTGATAGTGGACTTCAATAGGCAATGGTGTTAGGTAGGGTATGATGATGGGTCCTAGTCAAGAGGTGGGTTAACAGGGGAATGGGTGGTGCAGTGGTCAGGGAAGTGGTCCCAGACAAGAGGTCAATTCCCCGATTTTCTAGAAATCCTGGTTGGACAAATTCTGGAATTAAAACGAGGAAATAATCCATGAAACCGCTAACCAGGATTATCTATCATCTACAGGTCAAGACCTTCTCTCAGCCTGTTTCCTGTCAGTCTGTATCCCACCAAAACCTGAGACGTCTGCAGGTCAGGTTTAATCCAGGGACTGTTGTCGGTGGCCCTCTGTGGCTGTGTGCTGCTCCAGGGGCCTGGGGTGTGGGATGCATGGTTGGCCCGGAGCCATGACTGGGTGCTCCAGGGGCCTCCTCTCTGGTCCCCGGGGTCTTGGGCGGTGGAACCGAAGATGCTAGCTGCAGACAGGCTGACCTGGTCAGAGAAGCTGTCCCCGGAAGTCCCTGTTTCCCCTGATTCCACATTAGACAGCTCAGCCTCTCCATCCTGCAGCGGTTTGAGGAAGGAGAAGAGAGCTCTCTCTGCAGGTCCAGAATCTTCTCTCTCCCTCCTCCCCCCTTCCCTCTTACCTTCACCTGTGTTTCTGATGGGAAGCTCCTCTGTCTCATCTCCCCTCTCTCTCCTGTTCTTTTCCCTCTTACTCTGCATTTCCCTGCTCCTCTGCTGTTTTGACCTCTGTTTGGCCTCGCTGGGCCTCACCTCCTCCTCCTCCACTTCCTGTCTGTTCTTGGGTAAACTCTGGGTGCGTTTCCCGTTGTCCTTATCCCCTAAACTCTGACCTCTGTGGCTGACCACCTGACCCTCCTCCTCCTCGGGCCAATCCAGGTCTGTGTCAGGAGTACCTCCTCCTCTGCTCCTCGTTCCCCCCAGACTACCTCCTTTACTCTGCCTCTCCCCTCCTCTATCCACCCTTTCGCTCTTCCTTGGCAGAGAGTGTGTCTTATCTACTGCAGCCACACCCGCATCCTCTGGGTAGAGAGAGAAGGAGACTGATCTGGGATCATGGTCTGAGAGAGAGAGAGAGAGAGAGAGAGAGAGGGGGACGGGGACGAGAGGGGGATGAGATGGCAGAGAGAGAGGGAGAGAGGGCAGAGAAAGAGGGGGAGGAGAGGGCAAAAAGAGAGAGAGGGAGGGGGAAGGGGGGGTGAGAGAGCAGAGAGAGAGAGAGAGAGCGAGAGGTCAGAGAGAGAGAGAGAGAGAGAGGTCAGAGAGAGAGTGGTCAGAGAGAGAGAGAGAGAGAGAGTGGTCAGAGAGAGAGAGAGAGAGAGGTCAGAGAGAGAGTGGTCAGAGAGAGAGAGAGTGGTCAGAGAGAGAGAGAGAAAGGTCAGAGAGCGAGAGAGAGAGGTGATAGGGAGTTAGAGGGAAAACACCAATTAGAAACCAGTTTTCAGTTTAACACAAACAACAAACAGTGTTATCCAAGTTTGAGGTAAAACAAAACAGGTGATGATGAAATGGGATGAAAATGTAGAGAATAGCGAGCCCGGTGGCTCTTTGTTTCAGCCTAAGTAATGTACTGTAAATGTTGACTGAGATAACACGACTTATGTTTCCACTGAAATACAATGATTATGGAGGCTGAACAACAACTTCTATTCAATTATATCTAGGTTTGCAAAATTCTGGTAACTTTTACAAAATTCTCTGGTTTTCCCAAAATCCTGGTTGTAAGATTTTTTTGAATTGCATGAAATCTGGGAAACATCCAACCAAGATTTCTGGAAAAACAGGGAATTTTGTGAAAGAGACTGAGTTTTTTCCCAAACCTAGTTCTATCACAACTACACTTTGTGATAGTGTACTGTTGGATCCTATACGATTATGAGCGGTATATAAATATATGTCTATTCCATAGGTCTGGAGGTACGACTCACTGCGCATAGAATTTATCTACAAGAGCGAATAAACACGAACATAAGGGACAACCCTGCTGTTTACCTCTTGATAATGTAACTCAGGACAACAAGAACATGTGCTTCAGACTGTACGGTTCAGTTGGGAAGAGGCACTAGCAACGCTAAGGTTGTTGGTTCAAGTCACGCAGGGATCACATACTAGAATGGATAACAGGGTCTACTAAGTGGCATACATCAAGATGAGTGGTTCTAGAACAGAAATCAAAGAGAATGGAAGACTAACAGGAAGAGATACCAACCGCGTATTCTCTGTTCTGCCGACGACATAGAAACAAGGCTCTCCCTGCTTAGAGTTGGTCATACACAGAGACAGGCTGGAGAGCTCCACTGAGAGGGAGGAGGAGGAGAGGGACATAAAGAGGAGAGAGAAAGATGAAGGTGAAGGGACAGTACAAAGAAAGAAGGAGACCACATGTACGGTCAGGAAAAAGAGAGAAATAGGAAGAAGAAAGTCAGGAAGATCCAAGACTCTGAGAACTGAGACTCTGAGAACTGAGACTCTGAGACTCTGAGAACTGAGACTCTGAGACTCTGAGCACCGAGACTCTGAGAACTGAGACTCTGAGAACTGAGACTCTGAGCACTGAGACTCTGAGAACTGAGACTCTGAGAACTGAGACTCTGAGAACCGAGACTCTGAGACTGAGACTCTGAGACTGAGACTCTGAGACTCTGAGACACTGAGACTCTGAGAACTGAGACTCTGAGACTCTGAGACTCTGAGACTCTGAGAACTGAGACTGAGAACTGAGACTCTGAGAACTGAGACTCTGAGAACTGAGACTCTGAGAACTGAGACACTGCGAACTGAGACTCTGAGGACTGAGACTCTGAGAACTGAGACTCTGAGAACTGAGACTCTGAGAACTGAGACTCTGAGACTGAGACTCTGAGACTGAGGCTCTGAGAACTGAGACTCTGAGAACTGAGACACTGAGACACTGAGACTCTAAGCACTGAGACTCTGAGCACTGAGAACTGAGACTCTGAGACTCTGAGCACTGAGACTCTGAGCACTGAGAACTGAGACTCTGAGAACTGAGACACTGAGACTCTGAGAACTGAGACTCTGAGAACTGAGAACTGAGACTGAGACTGAGACTCTGAGAACTGAGACACTGAGACTCTGAGCACTGAGAACTGAGACTCTGAGCACTGAGACACTGAGACACTGAGACACTCAGACTCTGAGAACTGAGACTCTGAGACTCTGAGACTCTGAGCACTGAGAACTGAGAACTGAGACTCTGAGACTCTGAGCACTGAGAATCTGAGCACTGAGAATCTGAGCACTGAGCACTGAGACACTGAGACATTGAGACTGAGACACTGAGACTCTGAGACTCTGAGACACTCAGACTCTGAGCACTGAGACACTGAGACTGAGACACTGAGACTCTGAGACACTCAGACTCTGAGAACTGAGACTGAGACACTGAGACTCTGAGCATCGAGACTCTGAGCATCGAGACTCTGAGCATCGAGACTCTGAGCATCGAGACTCTGAGCACTGAGACTCTGAGAACTGAGACTCTGAGCACTGAGACTCTGAGCACTGAGACTCTGAGAACTGAGACTCTGAGACACTGAGACTGAGACTCTGAGCACTGAGAAAGAAAGCTGAGGAAACAAGTGAAAGAACTATCCAGAATGGGTCAATAAAGGTCACTAAGAGACCAATCAGGGTTTTAGATGCTAGCTAATGTTCTAGCAATAGTCATGTCCTTCACCGAGACGCACAAACATTTTACATCCCAATTGGATCTTTGTTAGGTTTCTGTTATGTCTCACCTGTCTCTCACCATAGTCTGGGACGTATCCTTCCTCCCCTCCCTGTCTCTCACCATAGTCTGGGACGTATCCTTCCTCCCCTCCCTGTCTCTCACCATAGTCTGGGATGTATCCTTCCTCCCTTCCCTGTCTCTACCATAGTCTGGGACATATCCTTCCTCCCTTCCCTGTCTCTCACCATAGTCTGGGACGTATCCTTCCTTCCCTCCCTGTCTCTCACCATAGTCTGGGACGTATCCTCCCCTCCCTGTCGCTTACCATAGTCTGGGACGTATCCTCCCCTCCCTGTCTCTCACCATAGTCTGGGACGTATCCTCCCCTCCCTGCCTCTCACCATAGTCTGGGACGTATCCTCCCCTCCCTGTCTCTCACCATAGTCTGGGACGTATCCTCCCTTCCCTGTCTCTTACCATAGTCTGGGACGTATCCTCCCCTCTCTGTCTCTTACCATAGTCTGGGACTTATCCTCCCCTCTCTGTCTCTTACCATAGTCTGGGACGTATCCTCCCTACCCTGTCCCTTACCATAGTCTGGGACGTATCCTCCCTCCCTGTCTCTTACCATAGTCTGGGACATATCCTCCCTTCCCTGTCTCTTACCATAGTCTGGGACGTATCCTCCCTTCCCTGTCTCTTACCATAGTCTGGGACATATCCTCCCCTCCCTGTCTCTTACCATAGTATGGGACGTATCCTCCCTTCCCTGTCTCTTACCATAGTCTGGGACATATCCTCCCCTCCCTGTCTCTTACCATAGTCTGGGACGTATCCTCCCTACCCTGTCTCTTACCATAGTCTGGGACGTATCCTTCCTACCCTGTCTCTTACCATAGTCTGGGACGTATCCTCCCTCCCCTGTCTCTTACCATAGTCTGGGACGTATCCTCCCTACCCTGTCTCTTACCATAGTCTGGGACGTATCCTCCCTACCCTGTCTCTTACCATAGTCTGGGACGTATCCTCCCTT